>NW_026902451.1:0-188198 GCF_027409185.1 Cynocephalus volans
CCTCCCTCCTCTCTCACTCCGACACTGCGCCCCTGCCCTGCCTCTTTGGGGACCCACAGCCCCTCCCGGGGGCCTTACCTGCTCCGCCGCCGCGCCGCGCCGCTTCCCTCGGAGGCCTCCTGGGTCCGCCGCTGCTGCTGCGCTGCCGCCCCCTCCTCCCAGACATCCGGCTCCAAGGGAAGGGGGGGTGGAGGCCCACAGTGGGCGGGGCCAGGCAGGTGCAGGACCGGCTGACAGGTGGGGGGTGGGGCTCGGGGGAATGCCCTGGCGGCGGTAGGGAATAATGAAACACATTGCTATGGATTGATTGATTGATTGATTGATTTTTAGTATTAGTTTTTTATTTTATTTTATTTTGTCGACATACAATGTGGTTGATCATTGCGGCCAATTACAGAAACCTCCCTCCCTCCTCCCTCGCCATCCTCCCTCCAACAATGTCCTTTCTGAAAGTTTGCTTGTCCTATCAATTTCAAGGGAATTGCAATTGTCGCGTCTTCTTCCCCCCTCCCCCCCATTTTTCCTTTTTTTTTTTTTTTTTTTCCTGTGTGCATTTATCTATTCATCTTTACCTCCCACAAATAAGAGAGAACGTGACATTTCTCTTTCTGGGCCTGACTTGTTTCACTTAATATAATTCTCTCTAGGTCCACCCATGTCGTTGCAAATGGCAGTATTCCATTCTTTTTAAAGCTGAGTAGTGTTCCATTGTGTACATATACCACATTGTCCATATCCACTCAACTGATGATGGACATCTGGGCTGGTTCCAACTCTTGGCTATTGTAAATAGTGCTGCAATGAACACTGGGGAAAAGGTGTACCTCCGACTCGATGATTTCCATTCCTCTGGATGTATTCCCAGCAGTGGGATAGCTGGGAATGGTAGATCTATGGCAGATCTATCTGCAGTTGTTTGAGGAAACTCCATCCCATTTTCCATGGAGGCTGCACCCTTTTGCAGTCCCACCAACAATGTATGAGAGTTCCTTTTCCTCCGCAGCCTCGCCAGCATTTACCGTTCAGAGTCTTTTGGATTTTAGCCATCCTCACTGGGGTGAGATGGTATCTCAGTGTGGTTTTGATTTGCCTTTCCGAATGCTGAGTGATGTTGAGCATTTTTTCATATGTCTGCTGGCCATTCGTAGATCTTCCTTAGAGAAATGCCTATTTAGCTCTTTTGCCCATTTTTTAATCGGGTTGCTTGTTTCTTCCTCGTAAAGTTGTTTGAGTTCCTTGTATGTTCTAAGTATAAATCCTCTGTCAGATGCATATTTTGCAAATATTTTCTCCCACTGTGTTGGTTGTCTTTTAACTATGTTAATTCTTTCTTTTGCTGTGCAGAAGCTTTTCAGTTGGATATAATCCCATTTGTTTATTTTTCCTTTGGTTGCCCATGCTTTGGGGGTCATGTTCATGAAGTCTGTGTCCAGTCCTACTTCCTGAAGCGTTTCGCCTATGTTTTCTTGAAGAGGTTTTATTGTTTCGGGGTGTATATTTAATTCTTCAATCCATTTTGAGTTGACTTTAGTGTATGGTGAAAGGTATGGGTCTAGTTTCATTCTCCTGCATATCGATATCCAGTTCTCCCAGCACCATTTCCTGAAGAGGCGGTCTCTTCCCCAGTGTACAGGCTTGGTGCCTTTGTCAAAGATCAGACGGCTGTAGGTGTGTGGGTTGATTTCTGGATTCTCCATTCTATTCCACTGAGCAGTGTGTCTGTTTTTATGCCAGTACCATACTGTACTGTTTTGCTTACGATAGCTTTGTAGGAGAGTTTAAAGTCAGGTAGTGTTACGCCTCCAGCTTTACTTTTTTGGCTCAGCGTTGCTGCGGCTATGCGTGGTCTTTTGTTATTCCGTATCAGCGTCTGGATAGTTCTTTCCATTTCTGAGAAAAATGTCACTGGAATTTTGATGGGGACTGCATTGAATTTGAATATCACTTTGGGTACTATGGACATTTTCACTGTGTTGATGCTTCCAATCCAAGAGCATGGGATATCTTTCCATCGTATTGTCTCCTCTCCACTTTCTCTCAGCAGTGGTTTGTAGTTCTCATTATAGAGATTTTTCACATCCTTGGTTAACTCGCTTCCTAAGTACCTTATGTTTTTGGTGGCTACTGTCAATGGGCAAGTTTTCTTGATTTCTCTTTCTGCATGTCCACTAATGGAGAATAGAAATGCCACCGGTTTTCTTGTGTTGATTTTGTATCCTGCTACTTTGCTGAAATCCTTTATCAACTCCAAGAGTTTTTTTGTAGAGCCTTCAGACTGTTCGACATATAGGATCATGTCACCTGCAAACAGGGACAGTTTGACTCCATCTTTTCCAATCTGGATGCCCTTTATTTCCTTCTCTTCTCTGATTGCTCTGGCTAGTACCTCCAACACTATATTGAATAGGAGTGGTGAGGGTGGGCATCCTTGTCTAGTTCCTGTTCTTAAAGGAACAGCTTTCAGCTTTTCCCCATTCAGGATGATAGTGGCAGTGGGTTTATCATATACGGCTTTAATTATGTTGAGATAGTTGCCATCTATACCTAACTTATAGAAGGTCTTTGTCATGAATGACTGTTGAATTTTATCAAGTGCTCTTTCAGCAACTATAGAGATGACCGCATGGTCCTTGTGTTTGATTTCATGAATATGGTGTATCACATTTATTGATTTGCATATGTTGAACCAACCTTGCATCCCTGGGATGAGTCCCACGTGATCGAGGTGAAGAATTTTACGTGTGTGTTGCATGCCATCTCTCTCTCTCTCTCTCTCTCTCTCTCTCTCTCTCTCGCTCTCACTCCTGCCTTTCTCACAGTGTGATACACTGTGTCGTTGAAGTCACCACCAAACAAGTTCCTCACCAGACGTGTTCCCTGGACTTTGGGCTTCCCAACATTTGAAACTGTAAGCCATAAAGACTGTTTCTTTATAAATCACCCAGTTTTAGGTAATTCTGTTCTAAGCAACAGAAATGGACAAAGACACATGCTACAGTAATCAAAACCACAAGGTAGTAGACTAAAAACATTCACATCAACCAGTGAAACAAACTGGAGCCCCAAAATAAAACTACATATTTCCAGTCAAATGATTTTTCAATAAAGGTACCAAGAACGCATAACGAGCAAATGACAGTTTCTTCGATAACCGGTGTTGGCAAAACCGTGTATACACACTCAGAAAAATGAAGTTGAACCCTTCTCTTATCTTACACCACCTACAAAAATCGACTGAATATGGATTAAAGATGGAAATGGAACACCTGAAACTGTAAAATTACTAGAAGAAAACATATGGGAAAAGCTCCACAACATTGGTCTGGGCAATGATTTTTTGCAGATAGCCCCAAAAGCAAGGCAACAAAATCAAACATAGACGAAAATGGGATTGCATCAAATTAAAAAGCTTCCGCACAGGAAAAGAGCAAGTAGGAGAGCGAAGACACGATGACTGGAATGAGAGAAAATATTGGAAAACTATACACGTGATTATGAATAAGTATACAAAAATATATACAAAATTCAAACAACTCAATAGCAAGACAACAACCCGATTTAAAAAATGGGCAGAGTAACTGAACATACGTTTGTCAGAACAAGACCTCCACATGGCCAACAGGCTGATGAAAAAATGCTCAACCTCCCTAATCATCAGGGAAATACAAATTAAAATCACTAGGACACATAATTACTTCATACCCATTAGAATGGCTATTATCAAAGAGACAAAAGATAACTAGCACTGGCAAGGAAGTGGAGAAAAGGCTACCCTTGTGCACTGCTGGTAGGAACGTACAACCATTACATAAAAAGCATGGAGGTCTCTCAAAAATCTGTAAATAGAATTACCGTATGATCCAGCAATCCCACTTCAGGGAATATCCCCCAAAGAACTGAAATCAATAGGTTGAAGAGATATCTGTACTCCCATTTTCACTGAGGCATTATCCATAAGAGTCAAGATATAGAATCAACCTAAGTGTTTATTAACAGACCAACAGATAAAGAAAACGTGGTCTAAGTACACAATGAAATACTATTCGGCCTTAGAAAAGAACAAAACTCTGTCATTTTCTCCGTATCCTCACCAGCATTTGTTATTCTCAGTCGTTTTAATACTGGCCAGATGAACTGGGGGGAGATGATATCTCAGTGTGGTTTTGATCTGCATTTCCCAGATGCTTAGTGATGTTGAGCATTTTTTCATGTGTCTGTTGGCCATTCTTATATCTCCCTTTGAGCAATGCCTATTCAGCTCTTTGCCTATTTTTTAATCAGGTTATTTGTTTTTTGTTTTTGGGTTTTTTTTTTTCACTATTAAGTTGTTTCAGTTCTTGTACATTCTGGTTATTAATCCTCTGTCAAATGTAATACTACCCTGCCATAAAAAAGAATAAAATACTGTCATTCACAGCCACACAGATTAATTTATAGAAAATTATGTTAAGTGAAATAAGCCAGGCATAGAAAGAGAAATACTGCATGTCCTCAGTTATATGGGGGAGATAAAATAAAGAAATAAACAAATAAAAAAGAGAAAGATACAACAATAACAAAAATATGTTGAACTTTCAAGAGAACAGAATAGAACTGAGGTTACCAGAGGTGGGAAAGGAGGAGAGAAATGAGGGTAAAGGAGGAGTTGGTAAAGGGCCACGAAAATCGATTACATTGTGTAATGAATATACTAATTGTCCTGATTTGAACATTGTATAATGAAGAATATACTAACTGTCCTGATTTGAGCATCGCATATTGCACACAGGTATTGATATTCAATGCTGCACCCCACAGATATGTACAATCAACTACGTTCCAATAAAAAACAAATAAATTTGTAAAATAATAATAAAGTTACAAGGGTAATCAACAAGGCAGAAGTTGCAAACTGATGGCCCACAAATCTGCTTTATTTTGAACAAGTATCTTTGTTTTGTTTAGTAAAAATTGGGAGACTCCAACTTCTTTATAAAATCTCAAAAGATTGGGCCCTGCTCTATGGGTAGTCCCAGCTCTCAGGTTTCCTACTGCTGCCTGGTCCAGAGGTCAGCACTGGATGCCACTGCCCTGTACCTGGGCTGTATTAGTCCATTGTGTCTTGCTATAACAGAACACCTGAGACTGGGTAATTTATAAAGAAAGGAGGTTTAATTGGCTTATGATTCTGGGAGAGCTGCATCGGGTGCAGGCCTCAGGTTGCTTCTACTCATGGTGGAAAGTGGCAGGCAGCCAGCAGGTACAAGCAGATCACATGGCAGAGGACTGGATCGGGAGTCTTTTAAAAAACCAGCTCCCACGGGAACTAATACAGTGAGAACTCACTCATTACTCCTACCCCCCAGGGAGAGCACTAATCCATTCTTGAGGGATCCAACCCTGTGATTCAAAGAGCTTCCAATACTGCCACACTGGGGATCAAATTTCCACATGAGTTCTGGGAAGACAAAATTTGGTGTACGTACACAATGAAATACTATTCGGCCTTAGAAAAGAACAAAACTCTGTCATTTCCAACAACTGGGATGCAGCTAGAAGACATTACACTGAGTGACACATGCCAGGCACAGAAAGACATGCTGCATGATTTCACTTGAATGTGGAAACTGGAAAGGTCAGACTCATGGAACTAGAGACCAGAATGATGGTTAGCAGAGCCTGGGAGCTGCGGGCGGGGGGGATGGAGGAACAAGGATGAAGGGAAGTTTGACCAATGGGTACAAAGTTTCACTCTGGAGAAATAAGGTCTGGTGATCTATGACACAGCAAGGTGACTATAGTTAATAATAATGTATATTTCAGAATTACCAAAAGAGTGGATTTTCAGTGCTCTTACCACAGGGGAGGAAGTATGTGAGGTCACGAGTGTGTTACTTGCCTAACTTGCTCACTGCACAATGTACACATGTATGCAATTATCACATGGTGCCCCATAAACATATGCAGTTGCGAGCTGTCAATAAAAAGTAAAAATTCAAGTCCAATAAAAAGAAACACAGTGCAGCGCTGGCATAAAGTGTACATCAGAGGAACAGAATTGACGGCCTAAAAGCAAGCTCATGCAGCTATGACAACTGGATTTTCACAAGTGCTTTGGGACCACAACAAATGGTGCTGAGACAACTGAATAGCCACATGGAAAGAAATGAAATCGAGCCCTTTTCTAACCCCATACCCAAAAGTGAACACCACACGTGTCACAGAGCTAACTGTAAGAATTCAAGCTACAACACTCGAGAAACACAGGAACAAACCTTTGTGATGCCAGATTTGGTGGTGGTCTCTTAGGTAAGATGCCGAAAACACAAGAACCCATATAAAGAAAGAGTAAACTGGATATCATGCAACGTAAAACTGCTGTGCTTTACAGGACACCACTTAGAAAATGAAAAGACATCAGACTGCACAGGAAAAATACATTTTCAATTCATAGATTAAGAACAAGACTATAGAAAGAGCTCCTAAACGACAGTAAGCCCAATTTTTTAAAAAGTGGTCAGAGGAAGAATCAGCCAGTTCACACTGTTGGTTAGAGGGTGGTGCTCTCATACCAAGAGCAAGGGTTAGGATCCCCACACAGGCCAGCTGCCAGTAACAAACAAACCACAAACCTATTCAGATAATTCAAATAAGCATTTCTCTAAGTGACAGATAGGAAAGGCCAATAAGCACAGAAGAAGATATTCATCGTCACCAGCAAGGAAATGGCTATCAATACCACAGTGAGATAATACGTGGCACACTTTACAAGGGCTATAAATCAAAAAGACAGTCAAGACAAGGTATTGACAAGGCTATAGAGATATCACAGCCCTCATATATTGAGGGAGAGACTGGAAAATGCTACAGAGTGCCAGGAAACCAGGTCGATAGTTTTTCAAAATGTGACATGAAAACTTACTACGTGGCCCAGCAATCCTACCGCTGGGGACCTACGAACGAAAACTGAAAATCTGTCCACACAAAAGTTTATATATGAACGCTCCGATCAGCCTCACTTACACTAGTCAAACAGTAAAAACCACACAGAACGCCAAGGAACAATACTGAAACCTGCAAGAGAGGGACGCACACACACACACACTCACACACACACAATCACACACACACACACACACACACACACACACACACACACACACACACTCACACACTCACATAAAGTCCTAATACAGATTTCAGTAAATTCTTCAACAGAAATCTCCCAGTCCAGGAGAGACAGAGACGTTCTAGCCAAACCAAAAATTTAACAACAACAAAAACAACAACAAAGCCTTTCAGACAAGAGCACTGTATGGACAAGAGTATCCTTCAAACAGGGAGAGAGACAATCCTCTCCCAGACAGACGAAGGCCGAGAGGATTCCCCACAGCAGACCGCTCTCCCAAAGCGCTGCACAGGGCTCTTCCATCTCAACGATGACGCTCCCATGCCCCAGCACAACGTCTGCAGGGACGAAAGTCAGCAGTAATGGAAGTAGAAAAACAAAGAACACACTCAACCTGCAAGGAAGACGACAAAACTGCTCCCGCCATGCCCTGCTGGCCTTGTCCCCACTGCCCTCGCAATCGCAGCAGTGGCGATGGCTCACCAGGCCCGGGAACGGAGGACACGGCCCCGTGACCAGGAGGCCACAGCACAGCTGCACCTGCTACTCCGTTCTGGCCCCCACACCGCCCCCCGCCGGCTGCTCCCACAGCAGCCCTGGGACAAGGCCACCGGCGCGCTGGGGCCGTTGGACGGACGGTCGGACGGACGGACAGACGGACGGACGGACGGACAGACGGGCGGACGGACGGCGGAGCAGCGCTGGGCTCCTGCGGAGGGGAGGAGGGCGCCCCAGCCTCCTGTCTCTGCCAGCGCCGGGCACCCCGCCCGCCGTCTGCATCCCTCCCCGCTGGCCTCTGCCCCCACTCCCGAAATCAGGACTCGGGGGACCCTCCTAAGACACCCCGCGGCGCGACGACGCTACTCCCCTGCCTCGCTCGGGAGCCACAGCCCCCTCACGTGGGCCCTACCTGCTCCGCCGCGCCGCGCCGCTCCTCTCGCCGGTCTCCTCCGTCGTCCACCGCTGCCGCTGCCGCCGCTGCGTCGTCCAGCGATCCGGTGCACACGGGGACCGAGCAGGCTCTGGTGCGCCCGCCGGCCCGGCCGAGTCTGGGAGACGTGCGCGCTCCCCGCATCTCAAGGCCGCCTCAGGGGGAGGACTCGACACCCCAGACTGGGCGGGGTCGGGACAAGGGTGGGGGTAGGTGGAAGTGGCGGGAACACAGGGGTGAATGCCCGCAGGGGGGTGGGGACTAATTAGATGCATCCTTGTGGACCCCAGCCTGGGCTCCACAACCATGCCCTCTCCTATTCTCTACACACTTGCCATCAAGGATCCCCGGAATCCATTGGCCACAACACCCCACAGAAGCAAATACTTAGGCCCAAACAAAATCAACTCCCGACTGGCACTTTGACAACCTGGGAAATGTCAGGTGACTACCGTGACCCAGCAATTGTACTGCTGGAGACACACGCAGGAGAACTGAAAACATATGTCCCCACAGAAGTTTGTACATGAACGCTCAGATCAGTGTCACCTACACTAGCCAAAGAGTCAAACCACACAAATCACAAAGAAAGAACACTGAAACGCATGGAGACAGAAACACACACATGCACAGACACACACACACACACACACACACACACACGCACACACACTCAAAAGGGTCCAAATACAGGTTTCAGCAAATATATGAACAGAAACCTCACAGTCCAGGAAAGAATGGGATGTTGCAAAGTTTAGAAGCAGCAGAAGGAAAGACTTCCCTATCAAGAGGACTGTACCCAAACAAGGATCCTTCAAACACGGACAGCAAAAGTCCTTTCCTAGGCTAACAAAAGCTGAGAGAATTCACAAATGTCTACGGAGAACTCTTCCAAGTACAAGAAGATACTAACAGGGAACCGCAAAAGGAAGGATAAAAACGCAGTGACAACACAGAAGACCATCGACCCACTCCTGAGAAAAGCGCTCCCGGCCTGGACCTCCCGCGGCCGCGTCTCCCGCCACCCTGCACTTGCACTTACAAGTGCACACGTGCACACTTGCACGCTGGCCCCCCTGCCCCCCCACCCTCTGCTCCCCTGGCCCCAGGACCCCGAGGCCACAGCCTTGCCTTGCCGCCGCCGCAGCCGCTTATCCGGCCTGGCTCCCGGCACCGCCTGCCGGCCGGCCGCTCCCACGACAGCCCTAGCACGAGGCGAGCCCGGCGCGCGCAGGGGGGACGGATGGCGGGACAGCGCTGGGCTCCTCCTGAGTAGGGCAGGAGGGCGCCCCGATGTCACCGCCCTGCCGGCGCTGGGCACCTCGCCGCCGTCTGCTTTCGGCCGCCCCGCCCCTCCCCCACTCGCGGCTTCGGGGGACCCTCCCGAGGCACCCCGCGCCTCCCTCCTCTCTCACTCCGACACTGCGCCCCTGCCCTGCCTCTTTGGGGACCCACAGCCCCCTCCCGGGGGCCTTACCTGCTCCGCCGCCGCGCCGCGCCGCTTCCCTCGGAGGCCTCCTGGGTCCGCCGCTGCTGCTGCGCTGCCGCCCCCTCCTCCCAGACATCCGGGCTCCAAGGGAAGGGGGGGTGGAGGCCCACAGTGGGCGGGGCCTGGCAGGTGCAGGACCGGCTGACAGGTGGGGGGTGGGGCTTGGGGGGAATGCCCTGGCGGCGGTAGGGAATAAGGAAACACACATTGCTATGGATTGATTGATTGATTGATTGATTTTTAGTATTAGTTTTTTATTTTATTTTATTTTGTCGACATACAATGTGGTTGATCATTGCGGCCAATTACAGAAACCTCCCTCCCTCCTCCCTCGCCATCCTCCCTCCCAACAATGTCCTTTCTGAAAGTTTGCTTGTCCTATCAATTTCAAGGAATTGCAATTGTCGCGTCTTCTTCCCCCCTCCCCCCCATTTTTCCTTTTTTTTTTTTTTTTTTCCTGTGTGCATTTATCTATTCATCTTTACCTCCCACAAATAAGAGAGAACGTGACATTTCTCTTTCTGGGCCTGACTTGTTTCACTTAATATAATTCTCTCTAGGTCCACCCATGTCGTTGCAAATGGCAGTATTCCATTCTTTTTTAAAGCTGAGTAGTGTTCCATTGTGTACATATACCACATTGTCCATATCCACTCAACTGATGATGGACATCTGGGCTGGTTCCAACTCTTGGCTATTGTAAATAGTGCTGCAATGAACACTGGGGAAAAGGTGTACCTCCGACTCGATGATTTCCATTCCTCTGGATGTATTCCCAGCAGTGGGATAGCTGGGAATGGTAGATCTATGGCAGATCTATCTGCAGTTGTTTGAGGAAACTCCATCCCATTTTCCATGGAGGCTGCACCCTTTTGCAGTCCCACCAACAATGTATGAGAGTTCCTTTTCCTCCGCAGCCTCGCCAGCATTTACCGTTCAGAGTCTTTTGGATTTTAGCCATCCTCACTGGGGTGAGATGGTATCTCAGTGTGGTTTTGATTTGCCTTTCCCGAATGCTGAGTGATGTTGAGCATTTTTTCATATGTCTGCTGGCCATTCGTAGATCTTCCTTAGAGAAATGCCTATTTAGCTCTTTTGCCCATTTTTTAATCGGGTTGCTTGTTTCTTCCTCGTAAAGTTGTTTGAGTTCCTTGTATGTTCTAAGTATAAATCCTCTGTCAGATGCATATTTTGCAAATATTTTCTCCCACTGTGTTGGTTGTCTTTTAACTATGTTAATTCTTTCTTTTGCTGTGCAGAAGCTTTTCAGTTGGATATAATCCCATTTGTTTATTTTTCCTTTGGTTGCCCATGCTTTGGGGGTCATGTTCATGAAGTCTGTGTCCAGTCCTACTTCCTGAAGCGTTTCGCCTATGTTTTCTTGAAGAGGTTTTATTGTTTCGGGGTGTATATTTAATTCTTCAATCCATTTTGAGTTGACTTTAGTGTATGGTGAAAGGTATGGGTCTAGTTTCATTCTCCTGCATATCGATATCCAGTTCTCCCAGCACCATTTCCTGAAGAGGCGGTCTCTTCCCCAGTGTACAGGCTTGGTGCCTTTGTCAAAGATCAGACGGCTGTAGGTGTGTGGGTTGATTTCTGGATTCTCCATTCTATTCCACTGAGCAGTGTGTCTGTTTTTATGCCAGTACCATACTGTACTGTTTTGCTTACGATAGCTTTGTAGGAGAGTTTAAAGTCAGGTAGTGTTACGCCTCCAGCTTTACTTTTTTGGCTCAGCGTTGCTGCGGCTATGCGTGGTCTTTTGTTATTCCGTATCAGCGTCTGGATAGTTCTTTCCATTTCTGAGAAAAATGTCACTGGAATTTTGATGGGGACTGCATTGAATTTGAATATCACTTTGGGTACTATGGACATTTTCACTGTGTTGATGCTTCCAATCCAAGAGCATGGGATATCTTTCCATCGTATTGTCTCCTCTCCACTTTCTCTCAGCAGTGGTTTGTAGTTCTCATTATAGAGATTTTTCACATCCTTGGTTAACTCGCTTCCTAAGTACCTTATGTTTTTGGTGGCTACTGTCAATGGGCAAGTTTTCTTGATTTCTCTTTCTGCATGTCCACTAATGGAGAATAGAAATGCCACCGGTTTTCTTGTGTTGATTTTGTATCCTGCTACTTTGCTGAAATCCTTTATCAACTCCAAGAGTTTTTTTGTAGAGCCTTCAGACTGTTCGACATATAGGATCATGTCACCTGCAAACAGGGACAGTTTGACTCCATCTTTTCCAATCTGGATGCCCTTTATTTCCTTCTCTTCTCTGATTGCTCTGGCTAGTACCTCCAACACTATATTGAATAGGAGTGGTGAGGGTGGGCATCCTTGTCTAGTTCCTGTTCTTAAAGGAACAGCTTTCAGCTTTTCCCCATTCAGGATGATAGTGGCAGTGGGTTTATCATATACGGCTTTAATTATGTTGAGATAGTTGCCATCTATACCTAACTTATAGAAGGTCTTTGTCATGAATGACTGTTGAATTTTATCAAGTGCTCTTTCAGCAACTATAGAGATGACCGCATGGTCCTTGTGTTTGATTTCATGAATATGGTGTATCACATTTATTGATTTGCATATGTTGAACCAACCTTGCATCCCTGGGATGAGTCCCACGTGATCGAGGTGAAGAATTTTACGTGTGTGTTGCATGCCATCTCTCTCTCTCTCTCTCTCTCTCTCTCTCTCGCTCTCACTCCTGCCTTTCTCACAGTGTGATACACTGTGTCGTTGAAGTCACCACCAAACAAGTTCCTCACCAGACGTGTTCCCTGGACTTTGGGCTTCCCAACATTTGAAACTGTAAGCCATAAAGACTGTTTCTTTATAAATCACCCAGTTTTAGGTAATTCTGTTCTAAGCAACAGAAATGGACAAAGACACATGCTACAGTAATCAAAACCACAAGGTAGTAGACTAAAAACATTCACATCAACCAGTGAAACAAACTGGAGCCCCAAAATAAAACTACATATTTCCAGTCAAATGATTTTTCAATAAAGGTACCAAGAACGCATAACGAGCAAATGACAGTTTCTTCGATAACCGGTGTTGGCAAAACCGTGTATACACACTCAGAAAAATGAAGTTGAACCCTTCTCTTATCTTACACCACCTACAAAAATCGACTGAATATGGATTAAAGATGGAAATGGAACACCTGAAACTGTAAAATTACTAGAAGAAAACATATGGGAAAAGCTCCACAACATTGGTCTGGGCAATGATTTTTTGCAGATAGCCCCAAAAGCAAGGCAACAAAATCAAACATAGACGAAAATGGGATTGCATCAAATTAAAAAGCTTCCGCACAGGAAAAGAGCAAGTAGGAGAGCGAAGACACGATGACTGGAATGAGAGAAAATATTGGAAAACTATACACGTGATTATGAATAAGTATACAAAAATATATACAAAATTCAAACAACTCAATAGCAAGACAACAACCCGATTTAAAAAATGGGCAGAGTAACTGAACATACGTTTGTCAGAACAAGACCTCCACATGGCCAACAGGCTGATGAAAAAATGCTCAACCTCCCTAATCATCAGGGAAATACAAATTAAAATCACTAGGACACATAATTACTTCATACCCATTAGAATGGCTATTATCAAAGAGACAAAAGATAACTAGCACTGGCAAGGAAGTGGAGAAAAGGCTACCCTTGTGCACTGCTGGTAGGAACGTACAACCATTACATAAAAAGCATGGAGGTCTCTCAAAAATCTGTAAATAGAATTACCGTATGATCCAGCAATCCCACTTCAGGGAATATCCCCCAAAGAACTGAAATCAATAGGTTGAAGAGATATCTGTACTCCCATTTTCACTGAGGCATTATCCATAAGAGTCAAGATATAGAATCAACCTAAGTGTTTATTAACAGACCAACAGATAAAGAAAACGTGGTCTAAGTACACAATGAAATACTATTCGGCCTTAGAAAAGAACAAAACTCTGTCATTTTCTCCGTATCCTCACCAGCATTTGTTATTCTCAGTCGTTTTAATACTGGCCAGATGAACTGGGGGGAGATGATATCTCAGTGTGGTTTTGATCTGCATTTCCCAGATGCTTAGTGATGTTGAGCATTTTTTCATGTGTCTGTTGGCCATTCTTATATCTCCCTTTGAGCAATGCCTATTCAGCTCTTTGCCTATTTTTTAATCAGGTTATTTGTTTTTTGTTTTTGGGTTTTTTTTTTTCACTATTAAGTTGTTTCAGTTCTTGTACATTCTGGTTATTAATCCTCTGTCAAATGTAATACTACCCTGCCATAAAAAAGAATAAAATACTGTCATTCACAGCCACACAGATTAATTTATAGAAAATTATGTTAAGTGAAATAAGCCAGGCATAGAAAGAGAAATACTGCATGTCCTCAGTTATATGGGGGAGATAAAATAAAGAAATAAACAAATAAAAAAGAGAAAGATACAACAATAACAAAAATATGTTGAACTTTCAAGAGAACAGAATAGAACTGAGGTTACCAGAGGTGGGAAAGGAGGAGAGAAATGAGGGTAAAGGAGGAGTTGGTAAAGGGCCACGAAAATCGATTACATTGTGTAATGAATATACTAATTGTCCTGATTTGAACATTGTATAATGAAGAATATACTAACTGTCCTGATTTGAGCATCGCATATTGCACACAGGTATTGATATTCAATGCTGCACCCCACAGATATGTACAATCAACTACGTTCCAATAAAAAACAAATAAATTTGTAAAATAATAATAAAGTTACAAGGGTAATCAACAAGGCAGAAGTTGCAAACTGATGGCCCACAAATCTGCTTTATTTTGAACAAGTATCTTTGTTTTGTTTAGTAAAAATTGGGAGACTCCAACTTCTTTATAAAATCTCAAAAGATTGGGCCCTGCTCTATGGGTAGTCCCAGCTCTCAGGTTTCCTACTGCTGCCTGGTCCAGAGGTCAGCACTGGATGCCACTGCCCTGTACCTGGGCTGTATTAGTCCATTGTGTCTTGCTATAACAGAACACCTGAGACTGGGTAATTTATAAAGAAAGGAGGTTTAATTGGCTTATGATTCTGGGAGAGCTGCATCGGGTGCAGGCCTCAGGTTGCTTCTACTCATGGTGGAAAGTGGCAGGCAGCCAGCAGGTACAAGCAGATCACATGGCAGAGGACTGGATCGGGAGTCTTTTAAAAAACCAGCTCCCACGGGAACTAATACAGTGAGAACTCACTCATTACTCCTACCCCCCAGGGAGAGCACTAATCCATTCTTGAGGGATCCAACCCTGTGATTCAAAGAGCTTCCAATACTGCCACACTGGGGATCAAATTTCCACATGAGTTCTGGGAAGACAAAATTTGGTGTACGTACACAATGAAATACTATTCGGCCTTAGAAAAGAACAAAACTCTGTCATTTCCAACAACTGGGATGCAGCTAGAAGACATTACACTGAGTGACACATGCCAGGCACAGAAAGACATGCTGCATGATTTCACTTGAATGTGGAAACTGGAAAGGTCAGACTCATGGAACTAGAGACCAGAATGATGGTTAGCAGAGCCTGGGAGCTGCGGGCGGGGGGGATGGAGGAACAAGGATGAAGGGAAGTTTGACCAATGGGTACAAAGTTTCACTCTGGAGAAATAAGGTCTGGTGATCTATGACACAGCAAGGTGACTATAGTTAATAATAATGTATATTTCAGAATTACCAAAAGAGTGGATTTTCAGTGCTCTTACCACAGGGGAGGAAGTATGTGAGGTCACGAGTGTGTTACTTGCCTAACTTGCTCACTGCACAATGTACACATGTATGCAATTATCACATGGTGCCCCATAAACATATGCAGTTGCGAGCTGTCAATAAAAAGTAAAAATTCAAGTCCAATAAAAAGAAACACAGTGCAGCGCTGGCATAAAGTGTACATCAGAGGAACAGAATTGACGGCCTAAAAGCAAGCTCATGCAGCTATGACAACTGGATTTTCACAAGTGCTTTGGGACCACAACAAATGGTGCTGAGACAACTGAATAGCCACATGGAAAGAAATGAAATCGAGCCCTTTTCTAACCCCATACCCAAAAGTGAACACCACACGTGTCACAGAGCTAACTGTAAGAATTCAAGCTACAACACTCGAGAAACACAGGAACAAACCTTTGTGATGCCAGATTTGGTGGTGGTCTCTTAGGTAAGATGCCGAAAACACAAGAACCCATATAAAGAAAGAGTAAACTGGATATCATGCAACGTAAAACTGCTGTGCTTTACAGGACACCACTTAGAAAATGAAAAGACATCAGACTGCACAGGAAAAATACATTTTCAATTCATAGATTAAGAACAAGACTATAGAAAGAGCTCCTAAACGACAGTAAGCCCAATTTTTTAAAAAGTGGTCAGAGGAAGAATCAGCCAGTTCACACTGTTGGTTAGAGGGTGGTGCTCTCATACCAAGAGCAAGGGTTAGGATCCCCACACAGGCCAGCTGCCAGTAACAAACAAACCACAAACCTATTCAGATAATTCAAATAAGCATTTCTCTAAGTGACAGATAGGAAAGGCCAATAAGCACAGAAGAAGATATTCATCGTCACCAGCAAGGAAATGGCTATCAATACCACAGTGAGATAATACGTGGCACACTTTACAAGGGCTATAAATCAAAAAGACAGTCAAGACAAGGTATTGACAAGGCTATAGAGATATCACAGCCCTCATATATTGAGGGAGAGACTGGAAAATGCTACAGAGTGCCAGGAAACCAGGTCGATAGTTTTTCAAAATGTGACATGAAAACTTACTACGTGGCCCAGCAATCCTACCGCTGGGGACCTACGAACGAAAACTGAAAATCTGTCCACACAAAAGTTTATATATGAACGCTCCGATCAGCCTCACTTACACTAGTCAAACAGTAAAAACCACACAGAACGCCAAGGAACAATACTGAAACCTGCAAGAGAGGGACGCACACACACACACACTCACACACACACAATCACACACACACACACACACACACACACACACACACACACACACACACTCACACACTCACATAAAGTCCTAATACAGATTTCAGTAAATTCTTCAACAGAAATCTCCCAGTCCAGGAGAGACAGAGACGTTCTAGCCAAACCAAAAATTTAACAACAACAAAAACAACAACAAAGCCTTTCAGACAAGAGCACTGTATGGACAAGAGTATCCTTCAAACAGGGAGAGAGACAATCCTCTCCCAGACAGACGAAGGCCGAGAGGATTCCCCACAGCAGACCGCTCTCCCAAAGCGCTGCACAGGGCTCTTCCATCTCAACGATGACGCTCCCATGCCCCAGCACAACGTCTGCAGGGACGAAAGTCAGCAGTAATGGAAGTAGAAAAACAAAGAACACACTCAACCTGCAAGGAAGACGACAAAACTGCTCCCGCCATGCCCTGCTGGCCTTGTCCCCACTGCCCTCGCAATCGCAGCAGTGGCGATGGCTCACCAGGCCCGGGAACGGAGGACACGGCCCCGTGACCAGGAGGCCACAGCACAGCTGCACCTGCTACTCCGTTCTGGCCCCCACACCGCCCCCCGCCGGCTGCTCCCACAGCAGCCCTGGGACAAGGCCACCGGCGCGCTGGGGCCGTTGGACGGACGGTCGGACGGACGGACAGACGGACGGACGGACGGACAGACGGGCGGACGGACGGCGGAGCAGCGCTGGGCTCCTGCGGAGGGGAGGAGGGCGCCCCAGCCTCCTGTCTCTGCCAGCGCCGGGCACCCCGCCCGCCGTCTGCATCCCTCCCCGCTGGCCTCTGCCCCCACTCCCGAAATCAGGACTCGGGGGACCCTCCTAAGACACCCCGCGGCGCGACGACGCTACTCCCCTGCCTCGCTCGGGAGCCACAGCCCCCTCACGTGGGCCCTACCTGCTCCGCCGCGCCGCGCCGCTCCTCTCGCCGGTCTCCTCCGTCGTCCACCGCTGCCGCTGCCGCCGCTGCGTCGTCCAGCGATCCGGTGCACACGGGGACCGAGCAGGCTCTGGTGCGCCCGCCGGCCCGGCCGAGTCTGGGAGACGTGCGCGCTCCCCGCATCTCAAGGCCGCCTCAGGGGGAGGACTCGACACCCCAGACTGGGCGGGGTCGGGACAAGGGTGGGGGTAGGTGGAAGTGGCGGGAACACAGGGGTGAATGCCCGCAGGGGGGTGGGGACTAATTAGATGCATCCTTGTGGACCCCAGCCTGGGCTCCACAACCATGCCCTCTCCTATTCTCTACACACTTGCCATCAAGGATCCCCGGAATCCATTGGCCACAACACCCCACAGAAGCAAATACTTAGGCCCAAACAAAATCAACTCCCGACTGGCACTTTGACAACCTGGGAAATGTCAGGTGACTACCGTGACCCAGCAATTGTACTGCTGGAGACACACGCAGGAGAACTGAAAACATATGTCCCCACAGAAGTTTGTACATGAACGCTCAGATCAGTGTCACCTACACTAGCCAAAGAGTCAAACCACACAAATCACAAAGAAAGAACACTGAAACGCATGGAGACAGAAACACACACATGCACAGACACACACACACACACACACACACACACACGCACACACACTCAAAAGGGTCCAAATACAGGTTTCAGCAAATATATGAACAGAAACCTCACAGTCCAGGAAAGAATGGGATGTTGCAAAGTTTAGAAGCAGCAGAAGGAAAGACTTCCCTATCAAGAGGACTGTACCCAAACAAGGATCCTTCAAACACGGACAGCAAAAGTCCTTTCCTAGGCTAACAAAAGCTGAGAGAATTCACAAATGTCTACGGAGAACTCTTCCAAGTACAAGAAGATACTAACAGGGAACCGCAAAAGGAAGGATAAAAACGCAGTGACAACACAGAAGACCATCGACCCACTCCTGAGAAAAGCGCTCCCGGCCTGGACCTCCCGCGGCCGCGTCTCCCGCCACCCTGCACTTGCACTTACAAGTGCACACGTGCACACTTGCACGCTGGCCCCCCTGCCCCCCCACCCTCTGCTCCCCTGGCCCCAGGACCCCGAGGCCACAGCCTTGCCTTGCCGCCGCCGCAGCCGCTTATCCGGCCTGGCTCCCGGCACCGCCTGCCGGCCGGCCGCTCCCACGACAGCCCTAGCACGAGGCGAGCCCGGCGCGCGCAGGGGGGACGGATGGCGGGACAGCGCTGGGCTCCTCCTGAGTAGGGCAGGAGGGCGCCCCGATGTCACCGCCCTGCCGGCGCTGGGCACCTCGCCGCCGTCTGCTTTCGGCCGCCCCGCCCCTCCCCCACTCGCGGCTTCGGGGGACCCTCCCGAGGCACCCCGCGCCTCCCTCCTCTCTCACTCCGACACTGCGCCCCTGCCCTGCCTCTTTGGGGACCCACAGCCCCCTCCCGGGGGCCTTACCTGCTCCGCCGCCGCGCCGCGCCGCTTCCCTCGGAGGCCTCCTGGGTCCGCCGCTGCTGCTGCGCTGCCGCCCCCTCCTCCCAGACATCCGGGCTCCAAGGGAAGGGGGGGTGGAGGCCCACAGTGGGCGGGGCCTGGCAGGTGCAGGACCGGCTGACAGGTGGGGGGTGGGGCTTGGGGGGAATGCCCTGGCGGCGGTAGGGAATAAGGAAACACACATTGCTATGGATTGATTGATTGATTGATTGATTTTTAGTATTAGTTTTTTATTTTATTTTATTTTGTCGACATACAATGTGGTTGATCATTGCGGCCAATTACAGAAACCTCCCTCCCTCCTCCCTCGCCATCCTCCCTCCCAACAATGTCCTTTCTGAAAGTTTGCTTGTCCTATCAATTTCAAGGAATTGCAATTGTCGCGTCTTCTTCCCCCCTCCCCCCCATTTTTCCTTTTTTTTTTTTTTTTTTCCTGTGTGCATTTATCTATTCATCTTTACCTCCCACAAATAAGAGAGAACGTGACATTTCTCTTTCTGGGCCTGACTTGTTTCACTTAATATAATTCTCTCTAGGTCCACCCATGTCGTTGCAAATGGCAGTATTCCATTCTTTTTTAAAGCTGAGTAGTGTTCCATTGTGTACATATACCACATTGTCCATATCCACTCAACTGATGATGGACATCTGGGCTGGTTCCAACTCTTGGCTATTGTAAATAGTGCTGCAATGAACACTGGGGAAAAGGTGTACCTCCGACTCGATGATTTCCATTCCTCTGGATGTATTCCCAGCAGTGGGATAGCTGGGAATGGTAGATCTATGGCAGATCTATCTGCAGTTGTTTGAGGAAACTCCATCCCATTTTCCATGGAGGCTGCACCCTTTTGCAGTCCCACCAACAATGTATGAGAGTTCCTTTTCCTCCGCAGCCTCGCCAGCATTTACCGTTCAGAGTCTTTTGGATTTTAGCCATCCTCACTGGGGTGAGATGGTATCTCAGTGTGGTTTTGATTTGCCTTTCCCGAATGCTGAGTGATGTTGAGCATTTTTTCATATGTCTGCTGGCCATTCGTAGATCTTCCTTAGAGAAATGCCTATTTAGCTCTTTTGCCCATTTTTTAATCGGGTTGCTTGTTTCTTCCTCGTAAAGTTGTTTGAGTTCCTTGTATGTTCTAAGTATAAATCCTCTGTCAGATGCATATTTTGCAAATATTTTCTCCCACTGTGTTGGTTGTCTTTTAACTATGTTAATTCTTTCTTTTGCTGTGCAGAAGCTTTTCAGTTGGATATAATCCCATTTGTTTATTTTTCCTTTGGTTGCCCATGCTTTGGGGGTCATGTTCATGAAGTCTGTGTCCAGTCCTACTTCCTGAAGCGTTTCGCCTATGTTTTCTTGAAGAGGTTTTATTGTTTCGGGGTGTATATTTAATTCTTCAATCCATTTTGAGTTGACTTTAGTGTATGGTGAAAGGTATGGGTCTAGTTTCATTCTCCTGCATATCGATATCCAGTTCTCCCAGCACCATTTCCTGAAGAGGCGGTCTCTTCCCCAGTGTACAGGCTTGGTGCCTTTGTCAAAGATCAGACGGCTGTAGGTGTGTGGGTTGATTTCTGGATTCTCCATTCTATTCCACTGAGCAGTGTGTCTGTTTTTATGCCAGTACCATACTGTACTGTTTTGCTTACGATAGCTTTGTAGGAGAGTTTAAAGTCAGGTAGTGTTACGCCTCCAGCTTTACTTTTTTGGCTCAGCGTTGCTGCGGCTATGCGTGGTCTTTTGTTATTCCGTATCAGCGTCTGGATAGTTCTTTCCATTTCTGAGAAAAATGTCACTGGAATTTTGATGGGGACTGCATTGAATTTGAATATCACTTTGGGTACTATGGACATTTTCACTGTGTTGATGCTTCCAATCCAAGAGCATGGGATATCTTTCCATCGTATTGTCTCCTCTCCACTTTCTCTCAGCAGTGGTTTGTAGTTCTCATTATAGAGATTTTTCACATCCTTGGTTAACTCGCTTCCTAAGTACCTTATGTTTTTGGTGGCTACTGTCAATGGGCAAGTTTTCTTGATTTCTCTTTCTGCATGTCCACTAATGGAGAATAGAAATGCCACCGGTTTTCTTGTGTTGATTTTGTATCCTGCTACTTTGCTGAAATCCTTTATCAACTCCAAGAGTTTTTTTGTAGAGCCTTCAGACTGTTCGACATATAGGATCATGTCACCTGCAAACAGGGACAGTTTGACTCCATCTTTTCCAATCTGGATGCCCTTTATTTCCTTCTCTTCTCTGATTGCTCTGGCTAGTACCTCCAACACTATATTGAATAGGAGTGGTGAGGGTGGGCATCCTTGTCTAGTTCCTGTTCTTAAAGGAACAGCTTTCAGCTTTTCCCCATTCAGGATGATAGTGGCAGTGGGTTTATCATATACGGCTTTAATTATGTTGAGATAGTTGCCATCTATACCTAACTTATAGAAGGTCTTTGTCATGAATGACTGTTGAATTTTATCAAGTGCTCTTTCAGCAACTATAGAGATGACCGCATGGTCCTTGTGTTTGATTTCATGAATATGGTGTATCACATTTATTGATTTGCATATGTTGAACCAACCTTGCATCCCTGGGATGAGTCCCACGTGATCGAGGTGAAGAATTTTACGTGTGTGTTGCATGCCATCTCTCTCTCTCTCTCTCTCTCTCTCTCTCTCGCTCTCACTCCTGCCTTTCTCACAGTGTGATACACTGTGTCGTTGAAGTCACCACCAAACAAGTTCCTCACCAGACGTGTTCCCTGGACTTTGGGCTTCCCAACATTTGAAACTGTAAGCCATAAAGACTGTTTCTTTATAAATCACCCAGTTTTAGGTAATTCTGTTCTAAGCAACAGAAATGGACAAAGACACATGCTACAGTAATCAAAACCACAAGGTAGTAGACTAAAAACATTCACATCAACCAGTGAAACAAACTGGAGCCCCAAAATAAAACTACATATTTCCAGTCAAATGATTTTTCAATAAAGGTACCAAGAACGCATAACGAGCAAATGACAGTTTCTTCGATAACCGGTGTTGGCAAAACCGTGTATACACACTCAGAAAAATGAAGTTGAACCCTTCTCTTATCTTACACCACCTACAAAAATCGACTGAATATGGATTAAAGATGGAAATGGAACACCTGAAACTGTAAAATTACTAGAAGAAAACATATGGGAAAAGCTCCACAACATTGGTCTGGGCAATGATTTTTTGCAGATAGCCCCAAAAGCAAGGCAACAAAATCAAACATAGACGAAAATGGGATTGCATCAAATTAAAAAGCTTCCGCACAGGAAAAGAGCAAGTAGGAGAGCGAAGACACGATGACTGGAATGAGAGAAAATATTGGAAAACTATACACGTGATTATGAATAAGTATACAAAAATATATACAAAATTCAAACAACTCAATAGCAAGACAACAACCCGATTTAAAAAATGGGCAGAGTAACTGAACATACGTTTGTCAGAACAAGACCTCCACATGGCCAACAGGCTGATGAAAAAATGCTCAACCTCCCTAATCATCAGGGAAATACAAATTAAAATCACTAGGACACATAATTACTTCATACCCATTAGAATGGCTATTATCAAAGAGACAAAAGATAACTAGCACTGGCAAGGAAGTGGAGAAAAGGCTACCCTTGTGCACTGCTGGTAGGAACGTACAACCATTACATAAAAAGCATGGAGGTCTCTCAAAAATCTGTAAATAGAATTACCGTATGATCCAGCAATCCCACTTCAGGGAATATCCCCCAAAGAACTGAAATCAATAGGTTGAAGAGATATCTGTACTCCCATTTTCACTGAGGCATTATCCATAAGAGTCAAGATATAGAATCAACCTAAGTGTTTATTAACAGACCAACAGATAAAGAAAACGTGGTCTAAGTACACAATGAAATACTATTCGGCCTTAGAAAAGAACAAAACTCTGTCATTGTCCAACAACTGGGATGCAACTAGAAGACATTACGCTGAGTGACACATGCCAGGCACAGAAAGACATGCTGCATGATTTCACTTGAATGTGGGAACTGGAAAGGTCAGACTCATGGAACTAGAGACCAGAATGATGGTTAGCAGAGCCTGGGAGCTGCGGGCGGGGGGGATGGAGGAACAAGGACGAAGGGAAGTTTGACCAATGGGTACAAAGTTTCACTCTGGAGAAATAAGGTCTGGTGATCTATTACACAGCAAGGTGACTATAGTTAATAATACTGTATATTTCAGAATGACCAAAAGAGTGGATTTTCAGTGCTCTTACCACAGGGGGGGAAGTATGTGAGGTCACGAGTGTGTTACTTGCCTAACTTGCTCACTGCACAATGTACACATGTATGCAATTATCACATGGTGCCCCATAAACATATGCAGTTGCGAGCTGTCAATAAAAAGTAAAAATTCAAGTCCAATAAAAAGAAACACAGTGCAGCGCTGGCATAAAGTGTACATCAGAGGAACAGAATTGACGGCCTAAAAGCAAGCTCATGCAGCTATGACAACTGGATTCTCAGAAGTGCTTTGTGACCACAACCAATGGTGCTGAGACAACTGAATAGCCACATGGAAAGAAATGAGATCGAGCCCTTTTCTAATCCCATACCCAA
Source organism: Cynocephalus volans (assembly GCF_027409185.1). Lineage (NCBI taxonomy): Eukaryota > Metazoa > Chordata > Mammalia > Dermoptera > Cynocephalidae > Cynocephalus > Cynocephalus volans. The sequence continues at coordinate 23,618 of NW_026902451.1, forward strand.
AAGTGAACACCACGCGTGTCACAGAGCTAACTGTAAGAACTCAAACTACAACACTCGAGAAACACAGGAACAAACCTTTGTGATACCGGATTTGGTGGTGGTCTCTTAGGTAAGATGCCGAAAACACAAGAACCCATATAAAGAAAGAGTAAACTGGATATCATGCAACGTAAAACTGCTGTGCTTTACAGGACACCACTGAGAAAAAGAAAAGACATCAGGCTGCACAGGAAAAATACATTTTCAATTCACAGATTAAGAACAAGACTATAGAAAGAGCTCCTAAACGACAGTAGGCAGAATTTTTTAAAAAATGGTCAGAGGAAGAGTCGGCCTGTTAGCTCTGTTGGTTAGAGGGTGGCGCTCTCATACCAAGAGCAAGGGTTAGGATCCCCACACAGGCCAGCCGCCAGTAACAAACAAACCACAAACCTGCTCAGATCATTCAAATGAGCATTTCTCTAAGTGACAGATAGGAAAGGCCAATAAGCACCGAAGAAGATATTCATCGTCACCAGCAAGGAAATGGCTATCAATACCACAGTGAGATAATACGTGGCACACTTTACAAGGGCTATAAATCAAAATGACAGCCAAGACAAGGTATTGACAAGGCTATAGAGATAGCACAACCCTCATATACTGAGGGAGAGACTGGAAAATGCTACTGACTGCCAGGAAACCAGGTCGGTAGTTTTTCAAAACGTGAAATGTAAACTTACTACGTGGCCCAGCAATCCTACCGCTGGGGACCTACGAACGAAAACTGAAAATCTGTCCACACAAAAGTTTACATATGAACGCTCCGATCAGCCTCACTTACACTAGTAAAAGAGTCAAAACCACAGAGAACACCAAGGAACAGTACTGAAACCTGCAAGAGATGGGCCCGCACACACACACACACACACACACACACACACAAACACACACTCACTCTCACGCGCAAACACACACACACACACACACACTCACATAAAGTCCTAATACAGATTTCAGTAAATTCTTCAACAGAAAACTCCCAGTCCAGGAGAGAAAGAGACGTTCTAGCCAAACCAAAAATTTAACAACAACAAAAACAACAACAAAGCCTTTCAGACAAGAGCACTGTATGGACAAGAGTATCCTTCAAACAGGGAGAGAGACAATCCTCTCCCAGACAGACGAAGGCCGAGAGGATTCCACACAGCAGACCGCTCTCCCAAAGCGCTGCACAGGGCTCTTCCATCTCAACGATGACGCTCACATGCCCCAGCACCACGTCTGCAGGGACGAAAGTCGGCAGTCATGGAAGGAGAAAAACAAAGAACACACTCAACCTGCAAGGAAGACGACAAAACCGCTCCCGCCATGCCCTGCTGGCCTTGTCCCCACTGCCCTCGCAATCGCAGCGGCGGCGATGGCTCACCAGGCCCGGGAACGGAGGACACGGCCCCGTGACCAGGAGGCCACAGCACAGCTGCACCTGCTACTCCGTTCTGGCCCCCACACCGCCCCCCGCCGGCTGCTCCCGCAGCAGCCCTGGGACAAGGCCACCGGCGCGCTGGGGCCGTTGGACGGACGGTCGGACGGTCGGTCGGTTGGACGGGCGGACGGACGGACAGACGGACGGAAGGACGGCGGAGCAGCGCTGGGCTCCTGCGGAGGGGAGGAGGGCGCCCCAGCCTCCTGTCTCTGCCAGCGCCGGGCACCCCGCCCGCCGTCTGCATCCCTCCCCGCTGGCCTCTGCCCCCACTCCCGAAATCAGGACTCGGGGGACCCTCCTAAGACACCCCGCGGCGCGACGACGCTACTCCCCTGCCTCGCTCGGGAGCCACAGCCCCCTCACGTGGGCCCTACCTGCTCCGTCGCGCCGCGCCGCTCCTCTCGCCGGTCTCCTCCGTCGTCCACCGCTGCCGCTGCCGCCGCTGCGTCGTCCAGCGCTCCGGTGCACACGGGGACCGAGCAGGCTCTGGTGCGCCCGCCGGCCCGGCCGCGTTTGGGAGACGTGCGCGATCCCGGCCTCTCCAGGCCGCCTCAGGGGGAGGACTCGACACCCCAGACTGGGCGGGGCCGGGACAAGGGTGGGGGGAGGTGGAAGTGGGGGGAACACAGGGGTGAATGCCCGCAGGGGGGTGGGGACTAATTAGATGCATCCTTGTGGACCCCAGCCTGGGCTCCACAACTATGCCCTCTCCTATTCTCTCTACACTTGCCATCAAGGATCCCCGGAATCCATTGGCCAGAACATCCCACAGAAGCAAATACTTAGGCTTAAACAAAATCAACTCCCGACTGGCACTTTGACAACCTGGGAAATGTCAGGTGACTACCGTGACCCAGCAATTGTACTGCAGGAGACACACGCAGGAGAACTGAAAACATATGTCCCCACAGAAGTTTGTACATGAACGCTCAGATCAGTGTCACCTACACTAGCCAAAGAGTCAAACCACACAAATCACAAAGAAAGAACACTGAAACGCATGGAGACAGAAACACACACATGCACAGACACACACACACACAGACACACACACACAAACACACACACACACACAGACACACACACACTCAAAAGGGTCCAAATACAGGTTTCAGCAAATATATGAACACAAACCTCACAGTCCAGGAAAGAATGCGATGTTGCAAAGTTTAGAAGCAGCAGAAGGAAAGACTTCCCTATCAAGAGGACTGTACCCAAACAAGGATCCTTCAAACACGGACAGCAAAAGTCCTTTCCTAGGCTAACAAAAGCTGAGAGAATTCACAAATGTCTACGGAGAACTCTTCCAAATACAAGAAGATACTAACAGGGAACCGCAAAAGGAAGGATAAAAACGCAGTGACAACACAGAAGACCATCGACCCACTCCTGAGAAAAGCGCTCCCGGCCTGGACCTCCCGCGGCCGCGTCTCCCGCCACCCTGCACTTGCACTTACAAGTGCACACGTGCACACTTGCACGCTGGCCCCCCTGCCCCCCCACCCTCTGCTCCCCTGGCCCCAGGACCCCGAGGCCACAGCCTTGCCTTGCCGCCGCCGCAGCCGCTTATCCGGCCTGGCTCCCGGCACCGCCTGCCGGCCGGCCGCTCCCACGACAGCCCTAGCACGAGGCGAGCCCGGCGCGCAGGGGGGACGGACGGCGGGACAGCGCTGGGCTCCTCCTGAGTAGGGCAGGAGGGCGCCCCGATGTCACCGCCCTGCCGGCGCTGGGCACCTCGCCGCCGTCTGCTTTCGGCCGCCCCGCCCCTCCCCCACTCGCGGCTTCGGGGGACCCTCCCGAGGCACCCCGCGCCTCCCTCCTCTCTCACTCCGACACTGCGCCCCTGCCCTGCCTCTTTGGGGACCCACAGCCCCCTCCCGGGGGCCTTACCTGCTCCGCCGCCGCGCCGCGCCGCTTCCCTCGGAGGCCTCCTGGGTCCGCCGCTGCTGCTGCGCTGCCGCCCCCTCCTCCCAGACATCCGGGCTCCAAGGGGAGGGGGGGTGGAGGCCCACAGTGGGCGGGGCCAGGGGGTGCAGGACCGGCTGACAGGTGGGGGGTGGGGCTGGGGGGGAATGGCCTGGCGGCCGTAGGGAATAATGAAACACATTGCTATGGATTCATTGATTGATTGATTGATTTTTAGTATTAGTTTTTTATTTTATTTTATTTTGTCGACATACAATGTGGTTGATTATTGCGGCCAATTACAGAAACCTCCCTCCTTCCTCCCTCTCCTTCCTCCCTCCCAACAGTGTCCTTTCTGAAAGTTTGCTTGTTGTATCAATTTCAAGGAATTGCAATTGTCGCATCTTCTTCACCCCAACCCCAATTTTTTTTTCCTGTGTGCATTTTTTTATTTATTTTTACCTCCCACAATAAGAGAATATAGATCGTGGTATTTCTCTTTCTGTGCCTGACTTGTTTCACTTAATATAATTCTCTCTAGGTCCATCCATGTCGTGGCAAATGGCAGTATTCCAGTCTTTTTTAAAGCTGATTAGTGTTCCATTGTGTACATATACCACATTTTCCATATCCACTCAACTGATGATGGACATCTGGGCTGGTTCCAACTCTTGGCTATTGTAAATAGTGCTGCGATGAACACTGGGGAAAAGGTGTACCTTCGACTCCATGATTTACATTCCTCTGGGTATATTCCCATCAGTGGGATAGCTGGGAATGGTAGATCTATGGTAGATCTATCCGCAGTTGTTTGAGGAATCTCCATCCTATTTTCCATGGAGGCTGCACCATTTTGCAGTCCCACCAACAGTGGCAGACCTGGCCATTAGACAGGACAAGTACAGACCCTCGTGAGCCTCACCCTTACACTCACATGGGTTTTCCGAAGGGACGGGACACCCACCTATATGCACCTGTGAACTAAGGAACAAGGCCCCAGGCAGGTCTGTGGGCAGGTTGCTCATAACTTCAGGCCTGAGCCGCTGTTGTCTGGGTCAGGAGGGTAGAGCTGGGATGGAGGACGGGCAGAGCTAGGATGCCACTGTCCTGGGGACGTGTTTCTCGAGAGCTGGCGGTGAGCCCCAGACTCCCCCTGTTTTGCAGAGAGACTGTGACCCCATCCACAGCTCCGTTTGACTCCTTTTCACTTGCAGGGAAAGCCCCCAGACCTCAGCGCCCTCGTGGGAATTACAAGTTGTCTCAGATTCACAGCTTTGTCAGTCCCTCCCCAGCCACGGTCCGTATGTGCCCCCGCACTCTGGGGTACAGTGAGCTCTCTTTCTGGATCAAAAGTCCACATACTTTCTAGTTGGGTGCGGGGCCTGTCATTGTGGGTAGGACGCGGGAGAATGCACCTCCACCTTGAGGAGGCCACGAGGGCGTCACAACTGACATGCTGTGGACGTGACGTGCTCACGGTGTCTACCGTGAGTATCTCACTCCATGGCTAGAATTGAGACCCAATGTCTGTTGTCTGCTTTCGTCACTGAATTATGCCAAGCGTCTAGAAAAGTGACTTTACAAAGGAAGGGCTTCTAAATGTGTTGAATAAGTAAGCCCCAAGCAGAGCATTCCCAGATATCTGAGTGGACCTGGGGTCCCTTCCTCTGGTGCCCATGGGGCCTGTTCTTTCTATATCAAGGACAAAGACAAGTTAGAAGAAATCTCAAATAAAAGTGCTAAATCAGATATGCCTTCTCTGGGCTTTTCCAAACTCAGAGAGACACCGGCCATGGCGGGGGGGGGGCATGAGGCAGAGAGCTTTTACAACCAAACAGGAAAGAAAAATAATGAATATGAACAAGCACAGTGCATCCAGCTGAGCCAGGCACTAGGCATCTCCTTGCCATGTCTTATGCCATTTGGCCCCTATAAAGACTCTATGGGGTTCATCCTCTTGCCACCCCACTCCTCAGAGGAGCAAACAGGCTCAGAGTACTGCAGTGGCATTCCCAAGACACAGCTTCTAGGTGGCAGAGTCACCACGGTGCCTTGGAGGGGGCGGGCACTCACCTATTGAAGAGCTGGTCCAGGAACTGTGGGATGGTGGCGAAGTCCCAGTAGGAGCAAAGGAAGGTGGAGAAGTGGGGGACCATTCTGCCCTGGAGAGCTGGCAGCAGGGACTCCAGCAGCTTCGCCCTTGTGCCTGGCTGGAGGGTCCGCATCATGCGGATCTCTTGCAGGTCCAGGGTACGACCCTTTTTACCCTGGAAGGAACAAGGAGGGACATGCTTTCGGTGTCATCACCGTGAATTGCCAGAGAACTGGGGTCTGGAGCTCAGACCAGGAAGTCCCAACCCTTTAGGGATCTGCTCATGTGGAAGACATGAGTGACCGTCGTGAAAAAGATTATAGGCTCTCAAAGCAAAAGTTGACGTGGGGGCGCTGGACAGAAAAGAACTAAGAAAGTAGTACCTTCGCAGTATCTCCAATGTGGTGTGTTAGCTGTGGAGCAACTAACTGCCTTTATTAGTAGCCTGTATTAGAGATCACTGTCCCAGTGAGTTCTCAAAAATGACTCCCACTGTAGCCACAGGAAACACAGGCATTTGGATGTCAGTGGCTGCTCGACAGCACACAGGTCGGCGCTGAGAACTGTCCTCAGCTGTGGCTGCAGGTTCCCACTGAGCTCCCAGGGGCTTGATCTGCTGCTGCATGGAAAGGAAGGGGGCAGTGGGAACCTCATTTCCTCCCGATTTTGGAGACAGTGTGCAGAGAAAGACACCTGAAGAGAACCCTCACAACTTAAACAACACAATTGTGCTCCTTTCATTTAGATCAGAGAGAGCCACGCTGATCCCAGATGCCACAGAGTGGGAACGCTGGCAGCTTCTGGGGCAGGAGGAAGCCCATTGCAGTGCCAAGATCTGAGCAGATGATTGAGGAAAAAGAAATATCAAGTGTCCGGTAAGTGGCTGACTGTGACTGAGACGTATCAGTTGAGAGGTTGAAAATGAAGGAAAACAAATGGTCATCTTATTTGCCACAAGGTCTCCAGACGGGTAAAATATCGAAAAGAATGTTAACACCCAGGAAAGGCTGAGGCAGGGAAGCAGCTCCGTTCTGAGACTGCTGCTGACCATGCACTTGCTACATCACTTTGGAAGGTCATCTGGCTTTAGCTATCAACATTTGACACGTGCACAGCTTTTCACCCAGGAATCCCTTTCCCCGGAGGCTGTTTTAGGAGGGGATTAGTATACGTTCTGGGCTGAACTGTATTCCCTTCCTAAAATTCACAATTGATGTTGTCATACCCAGTGCATAAGATGATGACTGCGGTAGGACACAGGTCTTTGGAAAGGCAATTAAGTTTGAGTAAATTCGTTAGTGTTCGCTTTGATTTGACATGACACGGGCCGTCACAGGAAGACGTGGTAAGGACACAGAGAAGCAGTAGAGAAGAGCATGTGAACAGAGGTATAGAACGTGGCCGTCTCCAAGCCCAGGAGAGAGACCTCAGGGGAAACCACCCCAGCCAACAGCTTGACATCAAATTTCTAGCCTCCAGAATTGTGGGAACATATATTTTTGTTGTCAGAGGCCTCTAGTGTGTGGCGCTGTGTTACGGCATCTCTAGCCAGCTCACACAGTCTGTCGGGCACACATAAGATGTTCCCTGCAGCGCGGCTGAAGTGGAAATTACAACTGAACCGTGTCACGTTCCACCGGCACCGAGAGACTGAACTGCCAGGGAAAATGGCCTCTGTTACAGGAAAACATGAAGACATGGGAGGGCACAGCTCCCGGCCTGGTGGGGCTCCAGCGATGTGCTCTGCGAGATGACCCATTGCAGACAAACGTGTAGAACAGCCGGACCCCCTTTTTTGTGTGACTTCTCTTTTTTGTGTGTGTGAACATCCCCCTCCCCCATAAGGGGGATGGTTTCTAAGTCTTGGAGGCGACCTGGGAGGCAGTGGGGCTGACTGCTGCACAGGACACCTGGGGTGGGGAGCTAAAACAGTAAGAAGAGTGGCAACGAGCAGAGATACTCACGGCCTAGTGTACAGCGAAACCACACAGAAGTGCCTACTCTTATAGTCCTGCAAGTGAGAGAACAGGGACTTTGCACCTAAGGGAGTTGCCAGTGGGTAGTACTAGAGGCCAGATTCCTGTGGGAGTGGGACTGTGGGTCACTCCAGTGGGAACGCTTAAGTATAGTTTCCAGGGGAGTCCCCATATTTGGGTCGGGGTCCTGGGCCCACGCTGGTCATTTTGGGTTCCTTTCTGTGGAGACCTCTCTGTGCCTGCTCTCACCTTAGACCAGCGCTGGCCTTGGTGGGTGACATGGTGCGCCTGCCCCTTGTCCAGGGAGATGGGGTATTCGGACCCATCAAACACCTCCTCGGTGATCTCCTGCGCGGAGCTCTGTAATGAGAGTGGCCGGCATTTGGGCCAATAAGAGTCAGCAGCCTCCTGCCTGTGTCCGTGGGAGATACCCCGACTAGAAATTCTGCCCCCCTGATCAGGCACAGAGAAGCATCTGCATAGACCTCTAGCCAGGGAGGAAACCAGATAACAGCTAGAGGTGAAGAATTTACTTCTGAGGTACAGACTTGGTCCCTAAAAGTTACTTTCCCATCCTGCCAGCCACAATGTGAGACGTGGACAGACCTTCCAGGGTTTCATCCCCTAACGACCAACTCCTGTTCAGGAGTTGCCCTTCTCATCCTCTTTATTCTCTCTCTCTCTCTCTCTCTCTCTCTCTCTCTCTCTCTCTCTCTCACTGTCACTCTCTCTTGCACACACACACACACAGGCACACACACACACACACAGACACACTCACACACACACAGAGACACACACACACACACACACACGGTGATTGGAATTTGGTGAAAAACTGCCCAGATGGGATCACAGGTGTGGACTGTCCTGGATTGGGCTGCCCTGTGTTACCTGGGGGTGCCCCCTGCCAAACGGCCACAGGCATCGGAGGAGAGGACGGAACCAACGTCTCCATCGTCTCCACAGGCTCTCTCTCCAGGAATTCCTGAAGTGAGATCGTCGAAAACTCGGGATGCGACCTGAATCCATCTTTCTCTCTTGGCAGTTGCTTGCCAAGTGAGCTGCACAGTTACCAGAGTTCTAAGTTCTCTTGCGGTCCATCACTAAGGAAGTGAGGTCACTTCTTATAAGATTCCATGACATGGGGTCCTTCCTTCAGTATGATCTACCCAGTGGTCTCTCTGGGCTGACGACTGCTCACCCTCTTCCCCCATGTCAACTCCTTAACTGCACACAAGTGTGCAAACACAGCACTCCCTCAGCCCCTTGGGTGTGCAGCAAGGGCCCCAGGTTTCAAGGCAGGGGTTGGTCAGAATCCGCTTTTTCTCACCATTTCTGTGATCCAAGATAGGATATCGTGTCTTTCAAGACCTGCCCACTTTCCCAACATGCCCAGTGGGGATTATGCAAGCATTTATTTCCTATGAAATTCATGAGGTGTATATGAGATAAGTCTTATGGAAACTCATGGGTTGGTGTTTGTAGTGGATTGAATTATGTCCCCCCAAAAGTCATTGAAGCTTGAATCCCCCACATTTTATGTATTAGAAACTTAGCCCCCACTCTGATTGTTAAGAGGGTGGGAAATCCTGTTATGGTAATTGAAAGGCAGAGCCTTGGAGGGGATCGGATTGTGGGACTGTGCTGAATGGATTAAAGATGGTGGTCAGGGGTGTGGTTCTGAGAGCTTTAAAAGAAGAGAAAAATCTGTCTTGCTCTCTCCTCTCTCTGCTTCCACCATCTTGCAATGCAAGACCCCTGGGTTGCTGTCACCACCACCAGATGGACTTTGGACTTCCCAGCCTCAGAAACTGTAAGCAAATAAACTTCATTTTCTTTATAAATTACCCAGATCCAGGTATTCTGTTAGAGCAACACAAAAGGGAATGAATACAGTGTCAAATGTCCATACTGCACATACATGGAGATATTTGAATTACAAAAAAGAGTGAAATATAGCATGAGATACAATTCAAGGAGGCCTGAGTTCCAGCACTGTAATCTTGGGAAAGTCCTTTTTTGAGACCAGGTTTTTTGGGGTTATTTTTTCCCCCCTACAGTGATAACACACTGAAATTAAATTCGGGTATTGTCATCTCCTAATAGTAAACTTTTCACTGCCTTCCTATGATATTTAGAATCAGTCCCATGGGCTTTACCTCGGCCTATGTGGTGGCAGCCTGCACAATGAATGGCTCCCAGCACTAAGTGGTCAGCCACTTCCTTCTGACCAGGAGAACACAGCACAAGTGATGGGATGTCACTTCTGTCTGAGTCAGTTCAGGCTGCTGTAACAAGGTACCATAGTGTGGGTAGCTTATATCCAACATCAATTTATTCCTCAGAGATCTGGAGCATGGAAGGTGGAGATCAAAGTCCCAGCAGAGTTGGGTTCAGGTGAGGAATCTCTTTTGGTTTGAAGACAGCCGACCTCAGGTTGTATCCTTTAGAGACAGCACTCAAGTCAGCTTTCAAAAGGTACCTCTGACCGTTGATGACAGCTGAAATAACGGGTGGACAGAAGGTCAGAGACAGAACGCAGGAAAGTTGCGGGACACGAGGGAAGAAAGCCCTTCCCGCAGCACTTGGCAGGGAACAGAAACTTAGCGGCCAAACCTCCACCCTCCTGGAGGAATTGCCACACCAGGGAGAGACCTGCGAGGGGAGCGGCGTGGTGGAGCCGGTAGGACCCGGGTGAGGGGGCTGTAGCTCCCGAGCGAGGCAGGGGAGTAGCGTGGTCGGGCTGAGACGGAGGCGGCACGGGGTGCATTAGGAGGGTTCCCCGGGTCCTGAGTTCAGGAGGGGCGGCGGAGGCCAGCGGGGAGGGATGCAGATGGCGGGCGGGGTGCCCGGCGCTGGCAGAGACAGGAGGCTGGGGTGCCCTCCTCCCCTCCGCAGGAGCCCAGCGCTGCCCCGCCGTCCGTCCGTCCTTCCGTTCGTCCGTCCGTCCCCAGCACGCAGGATCGCCTTGTCCCAGGGCTGCTGCGGGAGCAGCTGGTGGGGGGCCGTGCACGGGCCAGACCGGAGTAGCAGGTGCAGCTGGGCTGTGGCCTCCTGGTCATGGGCCGTGTCCTGGGGTCCCGGGCCTGGTGAGGAATCGCCGCCGCTGTGAGTGTGAGGGTGGCAGGGACGAGGCCACCGGGTACGAGGCCACTGGGGGAGGGCAGGGAGCGGTTTTCTCATCATCATTCCAATTAGGTGTGTTCTTTGTTTTTCTCCTTCCATGACTGCTGACTTTCGTCCCTGCAGACGTGGTGCTGGGGCATGTGAGCGTCATCGTTGAGATGGAAGAGCCCTGTGCAGCGCTTTGGGAGAGCGGTCTGCTGTGGGGGATCCTCTCGGCCTTCGTCTGTCTGGGAGAGGATTGTCTCTCCGTGTTTGAAAGATGCTCTTGTTCGGTACAGTGCTCTTGTCTTGTTATTGCTGTTGTTGTTGTTGAATTTTTTCTTTGACTAGAACATCTCTTTGTGAAGAAAGACCAATGAGTTTGAAGACAGGTCAATAGAAACCGTGTAAAGTCAAACACAAAATAAAAGAGTGGGAAAAAAACCCATATAACAAGTCATCCAAGAGCTATGGAACAATATCAAATGATGTAATATACATACAGCTTGAGTTTCAGAATAAAAAAAGGAACAGAAGAAATATTTTAAAAGATCATGGGTAAGAATTTTTCAAATATAATGGAACTCAACCTCAGATCCAAGAAGCTCAGCAAATCCCAACAGTATAAATACAAAAGCAAAACAACAAAAAACACAACCAAAAATTTTTATACCACAACCGTCTTAGACACATCATAATCATTTTGCTAAAAACCAAAGATAAGGAGAACATGTACAATGCATGGGTGGAGGGCATTGTATACCCTAGAATAAAGACAATTATACTAGATTTCTTGTCACATATTATGGAAGCTGGAAGACAATAGAGTCTTTAAAGTATTGAAAGAAAAAAATTATTAATCTAGAGTTCTGTACCCAGTGAAAATATTTTTCTGAGTTGGAGGCAAAAATAAAACTCTTAGAGCAAAAAAAAAAAAAAAAAAAACTGAAGTAACTTATTGCCCACCGACCTGTGCTGTAAGAAATGTTACAGGTAGTTCTTTAGGCTGTAGGAAAACTATACCAGATGGAAGTTTAGATTTACACAAAGAAATGAAGAGCACCAGAAACGGTAAAATTAAAGTAGATATTAAAAATGTCTTACGATTAATCATTTAAAAGATTGTGGACTAAATTAAAAATACTAAATAAGATTTATAACACGTAGAAGTAAACTACATGAAAACAATTGCACAAAGGATGAGAGAGAGGAGTTGGAAGTATAATGTTATAAATGCAAACTACTAAAGTATTGTAGTATTTTGAAATTTGCAATGTTTTTTAGGCTTAGAGTAATAATTTCAGATCAGTTGCTAGTATCAATGAACTATCAATGTTTGAAATATTGTCAAACATTAAATAGTATAAGTAGTTAGATGTGCAATCTGCAACTTAAATTTTTGAAAAGAGGACATTTAATTCAGTGGTTCACAAATTTAGCTAACATCAGAATCACTTGGGGGAGTTTGTTGAAAAAATTTTTGAACTTTCTGGGTGCCATCCCTGAGAAATCTGATGCTGCAGGGCTCCTTTAGGTAATGCCTCTCTGTTTAAAAAGCAGCCTCCGTGGTCAACATTTTTTGCCTCTCTAGGGAAGAAACTGACCTCAACTGTAATGACCTTCCTGGAGAATGATACAGAGGGGTGGAGATCCTCACACATGGTCCTCACACGGTCCTACACTAGCATGTGACAACTTCCCTCTAGAATAGGAGATACTAGTTTCCTTGGTTAAAGGCTGAGCTGTGTCAGGGTAGGCCAAATCAAGCAGAAATAAATTGAGTTTTTAGCTGTGGAGAGACCTCTTGGTGTGATCCTCTGTGTGGTTTTGGAGCCTCTTTGGTCACTGGAAGACCCTGCTGACCCCTTTACTTCAGACAGAGGCCATGGTCACAGTGTCTTTTGAGGGACGCAGGTGGGCTTTGAGCCATGAGTGTGGCGCACCCCATGGCACCAGGGTTGAGTAGACAATGTTGCCACATGCTCCTGCGTCTACAACAGCCTCAGTCTGGAGGTGAGTATGGCAGCAGAAGAAGCCATCAGTGTCGGGACAAATCACCAAGGCTAGGCGTCAGCCAATGGGGTGGGCAATTCTAACATGAGGGGCTGTGGTCTGGTGGACCCCTTGGGGTGTGGTGCATGGGCAGTACTGCTCTGCCTAGAGGACAGAGTGGGCAGTGCCTTCCTCTGAAGACATCATATGGAAGCAAGAATCAGGTTTGTCTCCTTCCCTCCATGGAACAGCAGACAAAGGATCTTCCTTCTTCCCCAACCAGAATAATAGAAACTCTGGTGTCTCCCGAGTTAGCCTTTCATTTCCTCCAGTTGGCAGGAAGAGGAGATGCCACCTTGCCTTTGTGGCTATCTTGTTTTTTCCTTCTTATTCCTTCATTTTGAAGTTCCTTTATGTAAAGCCATGATGGACACAGTGATTGTGTCTACAAACCTTACACCTGAATGAGAAACTTCTCTGCCAACTCTCCATAGAGGTGGTTCCCAAGAGGCAATATTGGCCCCAAGTTAGCAATCATAACGTGGAACTGTAGTTTCATTGTTTAGTGGAAACTTTCAGTGATCTTCTGACATTGGATCGGTATGAAGTTAGATCTCTGCCATGACTGTGTTAACATGACCTAAGCATGGCCTATCTGCTTGTCCTCCTGCTAGCTCTCCAATTTTTAACATCTGCTGTGTGTTAAATGCATACCTTTGAGATAGCCATGTCCCCACAGATCACATGTGAGGAGACTGAGGCTCAGAGACGTGAAGTAATTTACACAACTCGCCAGTTAATAAGTAGTAAAGATTCAAATGCTGGTAAAGTTCCAAAGTCCATGCTCTTAACCAGTAAGTTACCTTCCATTTCAGTAAAGAGCCTGTGTTTGTGTCTCTATCCAGATGACACCCCACCCCCACTATATTCTCACATCCTCTTGTGTCTCGTTTTTTATATACTTCCACTTCTTAGGTTTGAGCCCTTTAAAAATATAACCAAGAGAGGGAATTTCAACTTTAAAAGAAATTCAGAAGGAATCTGAGTACAGTCCAGTATGGGCTTCTGTTCATTTCCCTGAAATGTATTTGGCCAGTGGCCAGAAGCATCCTTGTGCATTTTGTCAAATTAAGCAGTTTTATTTGACAAGATGTTTATAATGTCTCTGTGGTCTCTGGCAGGGTGGCAAACATGTTTAGAGGGACCCAAAGTAAGGAGAAGTTGGAAAGGAAGTTGCCTGGCCACTGATGAAGCTTCACGTAAGTGTTCCGCATAAAAGCCATCTACTGTTTTTCTCTTTCAAGTTAAAACCTCTTTCCCTTTTTAGATGACGAATCACAAAAGTGGTTTGCCGAAGACTGCTGCTACCTCACCCTATCTACACATCAACTGAAGGTTGATACAAGATCGGGTCTACAGATTGCTGCAAAAATGAGCTAAGCTTTTTAAAAAGCCCACACTCGTTAATTAGTAATGTCAATCACAACTTCACATATGCATTCACTTGACAAATGTTTCTTGAACACCTGCTGTGGGCTAGGCCCTGCTCCTGACAATGGGGAGACAGCAGGGAGCAGACAGTTCATGCTTCTCCTCAGCTAGGTCTTGCATGCTAGTGACAGCAAACAGACAAATGTGCAAGGCAGGGACAAGTGCCAGGGAGAAAAATAAAGCAGGGTAGGAGCCAGGAACAGGGTCGGAGCCAGGGGAAGTGAGGGCCCACCATGTGGCTGTCTGGAGGAAGGTGTTCTTGGCAGAGAAGCAGCAAGGACCGAGGCCCTGAGTCAGGATGGCTGAGCAAAGTTAAGGAATAGTGCGATTGCCAGGGCTGCTGGTGTAAACAATGGAGCGGGGAAGGAGACAGAGCCAGGGAGAGGGGCGAGGAAGGGAGTGGCAGGTCCCATGTGTGCCCCTAAGTCACAGTGAGGATGCAGGGGCCTCTGGGAGCTCCTGGAGGATTTAGACTAGAATACATGAATTGACATGAGTTGGTGATATTAGATGTCTCACTTTTTCTGTCCAGTGGAGAATTGACTATGAGGGGAAAGTGTCGGGGCAGGGAGACCATGAGGCAGATGAAAGCAGTGGCCAGGTGGCTGGTAAGGAGCGGAGGGAGAGGCGACGGGACATGGGACACAGGAAGTGTTCTAAATGCTGAAGGGAGAGCTAAGAGGATTTGCTCATGTGTCACATATGGAGAAAGGGAGGATTCAAGGATGACTTCAAGGTGTGTGGCCTGAGCAGCCAGGAGGAGCCATCTTTTGCTGAGATAAACCTGATTGTGGAGGATCAGGTTTGGGGGAGGGAAATTGACTTTGGTGTCAGAAACGCGAGGTTCTTCTGAGTGCTCAGAGTGGGCGTACTGATGTCTGGAGTTCCAGAGAAGGATGTGGACTGTGGATACAATTTGGGGCTGTAGTAGGTTGGATAATGTGTCCCCCAAATTCACATACACCTGGAAGCTCAGAGTATGACCTTATTTGGAAGTAGAGTCTTTGCAGATGTAATTAGTTATGGGTCTCCAGTAAAATCATCTCAGATTCAGGTGGGCCTTATAAGAAGAGAAAAGGACACAAAGAGATAGAGAGAAGGTGGTGTGAAGACAGAGGCAGGGACTGGGGTGATGTGTCCACAAGCCAAGGGGCACCAAGGATTGCGACGGCCACCAGCAGCAGCTGGAGGGAGACAGGGAACGGTTTCTGCCTCAAAGGAACCAACACTGCCGGCACCCTGATTTCATGCCCTTGGCCTCCTGAGCTGGGAGAAAATAGGTTTCTGTTGTTTTAAACCACCCTGTTTGTGGTGCTTTGTGAAGGAAACTAACACAGGGTCAGTCTACAGACGGTGTTTAAAACGTGGGTCTGGATGAAGCCACACAGGCCTGAGCCCAGGGACCCTGATGTATAGGGGGAAGGTGAGGAAGACTCAGAGAGGAGCTTGACAGCCTCTTTTCTGTCCCTGTTCCAGTGAAATTTAAAATGGTAACCAGTGAGGAACAGCAAGGAAGAAGTGGAGGCTGAGCTTGTGAGCTGCTTTGACCGACGTCAACTCTTCAGCCTTCTCGGTGAGAGCTGTGCGACAGGCTGTCCATCGTGGAATCCCACTGCAGCCAGCAGCAGTTATCTGCCCGATGACACCTGTGCTGGGTTGGGAGGGTGCCACATATTCTTTAATATCGACTTTAGGGAGATACAGTTTACACACAATCAAATGCATCCTTTTTCAGAGTTATTGTAATGAGTTTTGACAAATTTATACCAGAGTAACCACAATCACAATCAAAACACAGACCATCCTACCACCCCCTAAAGGTTCCCTGTGTCCCTGTCTGCTTTCTGTCAGTCCCTGCTGCAAGCAACTGCTGATCTAGCTTCTGCCACTTACATTAGATGCCTCTCTGAAAATTTCATGTGCGTGGAAACCTATAGAATGCACTTCTCTTTTGCTTGGCCTGCTGTTTCCAGAGTCTTCTACATGCACCCTGTGTCCAGTTGTGCGCTGCAGCTGTCTTCTTGAGCTCTCTGAAATTCCTAGAGTATTTATCATTGTCACCTGGATCTCCTCACAGTTTCCATGAATTCCTCGGGGTGTCAGGGATATCTCGTGTTTGTCAGGAAACAGAAACAATTCAGTGCGATGTTCTCACTCTCTACACAAAAACCCAGTATCTAGTGGTTCCGAATTCTAATTCTGCTTCTGTTAATGATTTGCTTTGTAGTATCCTAGGTAAAGTCAAACTATCTCTGTCTTTGTAAAGGAAGACCTATCAGCTGCACGAGAACAGCGAGGGTACTAGGAATTGAGGGCACACCGTGAGTCCCCCAGGCTGCAGTGAGACAGCGATGGGGACACTGAAGATGGCCCCCAAGAACCCCCACCAACTGTTTCACTTCCACTCTATCCAGCTGGCTCATGTGATCAGAAATCATATAACCACTGTGTACTTTTCACCCTTTAGAGCAGTAAAATGGTTTACTAAACACCTAGCAACTCGGGGTCGATTCTAAGATAGGCTGTTATATCTGATCAGATATTTCACGTTCTGTGTCTGTGAACATGAAGCGTGGTGTGACACATCCCCACAAACAAAACGACCACAGCTGTGAGACCAGCTGCTGGTGTGGGAGCTGGGAGGATGTCGCTCTGTACCGGCGAGCAGGAGGGATCCCTTTCCAGTGCCTGTGCCTGAGCATTCTTGGTTCCAGCACGCACCTGTGGCAGGTGGATTATTGGATAGTAACCATCTGTTCATTTGTTAGAAAGTTCTCCTTAGGACGAGCTGGTATCTACTGCAACTTCCCTTCCTCTACTTTTGTCTGCATCTAGCATAGTTCCTGGTAGATACCAAACCCTCAGAAACAGGGGAACTGAGAACAAGCCTGTTTTCTTCCACATAATAGCTCTTCACAATTTGAAGAGAGCTTTCATGTTCTCCCCTAATTTTCTCATTTTGGGGACTAAACACACTCAGTTCCTATAATTCTTCATGGAGGGGCCTGGCCCATGTGCTTGGTCATTTGGGTTGCGTTCCTGACCGAAGCTCATATTGCTTCTCAGATGCAGTGCCCGGGCTGCTGTATGTGGGCCTCTGTGCGACATGGCTCCCACATCCTGATCCCACCCGGGGTGGACCCACAACACAGTTGGGCCCAGTGATAGGCTCTGTTACCTTGTAGCCCTGTCATTTGGGATGTGTTTTCCTAGCTCTTCCCATCAGAGGGTGGAGTCACCTTCCCTACCCCATGGATCCGCCTTGGCCTGGGACTTGCTCTGGTCAGTGGACTGTGGCCAAAGTGATGGGGTGTTAGTTCAAAGTCTACCCAAGAGGGGTGTGTTGGAAATGGGCCTCCATCATGAGAGAAGGCTTGGGCTGGCCGCATTAGGATGTGTTGGCTCCGCTGAGGCCTTCCTAGCCCAGCCTGCACCAGCCACCCTGGAGGCTGAACAGCAGTGCGTAGGTGGACCAGTCACCATGAGCCTACTGAGTCTGTCCCCATCAGCAGAACTGCCTAGCTCACCTGTCCTCTTGTGGGTCATTATTGCATGCCACTGAGGTTTTAGAGTTGTTTCTCATGTGGTGCTATTCTGGCAATAGATTGACACCTCATATCACTAGCACTGCCTAAGATTGGATTATCTATTACAGTGGTTTATGTCAAACATGTGACCAATCACCTGCATCTGATAAATTTTAAATGTACCAATTTCTTGACATGCGTTGCCCACTATAGTAGTCACCAGACATGTGAGATCGTGGAGCACTTTAAGTGTGATTAGTCTGGACTGAGATGTGCTGTAAATGTAAAATACATGCCTGATTTTTAAGACAGTACCGAAAAAAGGTAAAATATCTCATTGGTAATTTTTGTATTGATTAGTGATGAAATTATTATATGTGGAGTATACATAAAGCAAATGTATTTCACAGGGCCTGGTTTTCCAAAGCATTGCAGTTTCAGGTTTGGCCTAGCTTCTTAAAAGTACATATAAAATGTTGACCTTGCAAAAGACAGGAAATTTTCTCCAGCTATACTCTCTTTTGTAAGGTAAAGAATTGTAACACAGCAAGGTTATTGGTTCAAGGACAGTCAGGTTACTGATTGATATGTAAAGATACTGGGAAATTGCGTAATGAGAGAGGATGTTTGCTAAGATCAAGCTTTTGTTAGTGGATCTACTTAACTTCTTGCAAATTGCATTATGGAATGTCACCTTGCTTGTTTTACTGAATATTATCAGCTTCTATTGTTAAACTTGTTAAACTATACTTAGCAAATACCCCACCTATGTTCTCTTCCTGTAACTTGTCTGGAGAATAAATGCGGGAAGAGAACCCCAATTTGTGGTTAATTTCCCAAATGGAAGGAATGGCTCTCTCTTGAGGGTTCTGGGAGATTAACCCCTTTCAGGGCTTCTCACTGCTCAGAAGAGATGGACTTCGAAGTAATCTTTGGTGGCTCCGTCACCCAGGGGAAAAGGGGTGACAAATCCATGGGAGGCAAAGCAACAATTATATTTTGGATATAATGAGTTAAAATTTAAATATTTTGAAAATTAATTTCCCCAGTCTCTTTGTACTTTTTAAAATTCAGCTACTTGAAAATTTAAAATGACATACGTGGCTCATGTTATATCTCTAGAGGACATCACCATTTTAGACAAGCCCTACAGTCCACATGTTTGTAGTTCTCTTATCCCTGATCTTATTGCTTTCAGCTTAGAGTTCCAACCATGTGAAATAACATGGAATTTTAAGCCTTATCTGGAGCATCAGTGTCCATCACAGGTCTCATAATCCAGCAAGCGTGATGATCACCTTTCCCTTTTTCATCCCAGTCACGGATTTATAATAACTGCAGCCAGCGCAGGATCCATCCCATCAGGCAGAGTGCTCCTTTCATCAGTTGCTTTCACACTGACAAAACCACTTACCATTCCTGGTTGTACAAAGCAATTCAATCAGCAGATCTTCCACCTACTGAGTAGTGTCATTTGGCACACACTTTACCATTTTATCTAGAGGTACTTAAAAAGAATCCTTGTGAAGTGCTTTGCTCAAATCAAGATGTGTTTGTGGAAATTGAGATCTGCAGTCCGCGAGGTGCCCCAACCCTCTCAGCACGTCAGCAACAGAAACGTGGTTGCCTCGGGATGACACACTCACAGTGTTCACTGAGTCTTTTCTAAATGCCCTCAAAATATTTACTAGACAATATGAACATGTTCTAGAATATTTCCGGGCATCGAGTCATGACTAGCTGCAGGCTTTCATGGCTTTCTTTCTGGACTCAGAGCTGTTGTCGTCCCAGCTCTGTTGGCACCTTCTCCAGCCCTGCTCGTGATTGGAGCAGATGCTCTGAATGTCATCTTCATCATGGAGATGTCTCAGTCCAGGGAGTTCCATGCAGCCACTCCAAGGCCAGGACCAGATCTAAAAAGTCACGGTGGTAGAAGCAAGCTCCCTTTCTCACTTAAAAAGTGGGTAGATTTCATTTTGCAAGTGTGATGTAGTTGACTCCTTCCCTCATCCTTTCTCTTTTACTTTTCTCATGTCTACTGTGCTCCTCACATATGACACATTCCTCACAGATGAAGGAAATGTACACACTTCCCCTCCAGTTCTCATCAGGGCCCAGACCTCCCCAGCTCGCCCCAGCGGGCCGCACACGTGCATGGGACTACTGCGGGTGCGGGGGTGGCAGGAGCCGGGAAGCCCCGCTCCGGTGGGTCTGGCTCCCTCTGCCCCAGGGCTGTGCTCGTACAGTTCCCTCAAGCCTGGAACGTTCTTTCCCCACTCACCTGTGTGGCAAATTCCTGCTTGTCCTTAAGGCTCCGTGCCTAGACCTCAGCTGACTTAGCTCAAGGGCCCAAGAGGCTTGGGTGAAAGGTGAAGGGTAAGGGTGTCTGAGGCATGTGACTTTAAGGATGTGAAGTATGCTTCGTAACCTGGAAGTGTGCATCATCCCCCAGGTATGAAAAAATCCTGACTCAACAGCTTCAGTCAAACCCTTTATTTGTGTCTTCTCCAGGCAGGGACCTTGCCAGTCCATCCCCACACATCCCCAGACCTCCTGCAGCTGTCCATCCTGTTCCTCTGCTGTCACCACTCATGCCCCCAAGAAGGCCCTAGTTGCTGCTTCCTGTCACCCTGTGTCCTAGCATCCCTAAGGACAAGTGTATGGTCACTGCTATGTCTCCTGCACACCTGTCTTCAGTGGGTCATCCAGAGCTCTGGCCACTGTCATTGATTCTGTTTAACCCACAGCCACTCACACCCTGGGAACTCCCTTGTGGCTGGTTTAAGCTATTTCTGATCTTTTGTACTTGTATCATGTAACACTGAGCTGCTCTTCACATGATGGAAAACCTAAAGTAATGGAGACTTAAGCTAGAATTGGGTTTTTCTCACATATAAGGCACTGTTATTGTGCTGTCCGGGACAGGCAGGGCAGCTTGCTCCGTGGGTCCTCACGTGGTCCAGTTCTTTTCTGCTCAGCCGTCCTCAGTCCTTAGGATGTGGCCCCCAACCCTATGGTCAAGAAAGCAGCATCACCATCCCAGGCAGCGGGATGGACAGTCAAAAGGGGCCAAGAGCACCTAACAGATGACTCTTGTACTGCCCTCAAACACGCGTGCCACATGCCTCCAGCCAGAGCTTTGTCACACGGCCGGATGCAAGGGGGGCTTCTGTGAAGATGTGGTGTTGTGCTTCTAGGTGCCCGTGTGCCAGGCAAAAGTTGTGTGACTGTGGGAGAAGAAGAGAACAGAACGGGGTGACGAACCTTTACTAAAGTATTCTCATGCTGTCTTCACACAGTCATGCCTTCGGAGGGCAAGGACCTCTCACATGTTTCAACTCCCCCATGGGTCAAACATGGGGCTGAAGACAAGACAGACACTCCAGAAATTTTAGTGGTCACGCCGTCAGTTTTTGCTGGTTCAAATGCCGTGCCCGGAATCAACCACTTGAGTCCAGGTAAGCGGATACTCTTCATTCTTCCTGCAAAACATGCAATTTCAGCTGGTTCAAAATCAGAAAATGAACGTGTCAGTGGTTGGCATCTTTTGACACTGCAGAAAGGAAAAACTGTTGTCCTCTTAAAGTTGCCTGACAAATGAGACAGACACAATTCAGACCCAGAAGAGCTGGAAGGGAGGGCTCGGTGTCTGCTCCCCTGAATAAGTGGAATGGAGGGGAGTCTGGGCTTGGGGAGGAGCGATGGGTGCTCCCATCGGAAGCTGGTGATAACCAGCATGCTCGCCCTTGTTTAGTTAACACCAGGACTCCCTCGGTGAGTGGAGAGACTTAGAGAGAAAAATAGAGTCGAAAGCATTTGTGAACAGGAAACCAAGCTTTGCTTCCAGGCCACTTAGAGAAAGTATGGAACTTATGACTTTCACTGGTAACAACTAGAATAACTGGTCATGGATTAAAACAATTTTCATCACTTTTATATGTCCAAGGAAATGTCCCAGAAACAAAAGGTCATGGTCCAAGGAGACATTTTGATTCCACTAAATAAATGCGGAATGGAAATCTTGATTTGAGAAAATCCTAATAAATAGGTTCAGATTTGAGCACAAAACAGACACTTGGTAAGCAGTGACCAAGTAAGAAAAAGAAAAATATTGTATTAAAATTTTATTTATTTACAAGTTTCACTGGGTGGTTGAAGGTGCATGAGTTTATTATCATAGACACGTTTGCACAACTGTTAATGTGTTGGTACGTATCTGAAGAAAGTTGTGAAGACTGGAAAGGAAGCTACGGCCAGAGCTGGCAGGTGACAAATCTCCACAGACTGTGTGCTTTGAAAGGTGCTTCCTGGAGCTGTGCAGGGTACATCCTGTGCAATTGTGAATGGCAGCTCTGCTTACAGCCACTAATGTCTAAATTAATGTCCAAGTGCCCAGGGGAGCGGTGGCTGTGCACACTTGATGCAGGGCATCAGAACCCAAGTGGGCTGGGGAGGGTGTCTGTGTGTGTGTGGGTGGTGGGGGGATGTAGATGGCAATCCAGAGTGGGTGTCAGAGCCAAAGCAAGGTGCGAGGGCAGCAGTGCTGGTGAAGACTGGTCACACAGAGGAAGAGCTGATGAAACAGAAAAATAACCCAAAGATTAGTGGAAGCCACGTTTCTTACAGTCCAAGAAGGAAATTACAGGTATGGAAAGAGAGAAGCCTGCATAGCTGAGTTAGAATTGGAGATATTGAGGGCCGAGCCCGTGGCGCACTCGGGAGAGTGCGGCGCTGGGAGCGTGGCAACGCTCCCGCCGCGGGTTCGGATCCTATATAGGAATGGCCGGTGCACTCACTGGCTGAGTGCCGGTCACGAAAACGACAAAAAAAAAAAAAAAAGAATTGGAGATATTGGTGGGGAGTCACGGTGTCAGTTTATATCGGTCAATGTAGACACAAGTGTAGATGTAGACATGTGTGTGTGTGCATGTGTGTGTGTGCGTGTGTGTGTGTGTGTGCATGTGCACATGACCATGTCCCTAGGTTGCTCACAGAAGGAGACACCCCAGTACAATGAGCACGCTAGAGCCCAGGCATTGGTTTCTACATACCCTTCTCTGCAACGAGGAACAAGTCTTGGAGAAATGGCAGATTCCAGGGCTGGGAAGTAAGGAAATGCCCAGGTGGTGATGGGGAAAGCAAAAGGCATGGCCAGCCTGAAGGGCTCCTGTTAGTCAAATCTCAAATGACTCTTACACCAAAATAAAAAACAATATAAATAATCTGTAACCCACTGAACAAAATAGGAATCCATGAGTCCATTTTGACATGAACAAAGAGGGCGCAGAGAAAGCTTTTGACAGGGGGACACCTGCCTCTTGATGAGGACACAGTGGCAGAGTGGACACTCACACCGGGTGCCTCCCAGACATCAATAACCCAGGGAACAGCCAAGCATGCTGCCAGCGGTGGCAAAATCTGATGAAGGTGAGGATATTTACACAGTTTCAAAGTTTCCCTTCTTGAAATACTTCTTAATTATGAAGGAAAAGAATGACTTTACAGTGGTGACACCTGGCACACACTGTCACCTTAATCACATGGTCACAATTAACACAACTTAAGGGACAAGCAGAAACTGTGCACGACTGGACAGGACCAATGAGAAAACCACAGCATCACTGCTGTGACGTTTCTGCCAGAAATGCATCTGGTCACAAGGAAACGCAAGACACACCCAAACTGAGGAACAGCCTACGCGCTACAGTGTCAAAATGTTGAGGCTCTGGGACCAGTGGAAGACTGGGAAACTGCGGGATTTTTAAGGAGACTCAGAACTAAACACCACATGAAATTCCAGATGGGATGCTTTTGCTGTGAAGGTTTTACTGGGATGATTGGTGATGCTTAAATGGCCTGTGAGGAGTGGCTGGACGTGTCAGAGCTGCTGTGCAGGGCTCACCTCTTCCCACCTTAGCAAACCCACTCACCCTCGCACGTTGTCGAGGACTGATCATGCTGTTGGCCACAAATAGTTTCTTTTATGTTGTCTTCCTTATTAGAGTTGTAAAACATGATGATGATAAAGAAAATAGAAAAAAAGTCAGTAAAGAGAAATAGAAAAACAGTTTGCCAGACACTATTTTGCACAGAATAAGAAATGAGAGAAATATGTCCAGTGGCTGCACGGTGCAGCCAGCGGGCTCAGATTCGATCTTCATCCTCACTGTCCTTTTAGCGTCGGAAATTTGGAAACTATATCTACCTCTCATTTATTTTTACTTATCACCTTTTTATTTAATTTGGCCACGTGTTGTTTTTGGAGCACTAACATACAGAAACAGCCAAACCACTAAAAAGTTTGCTCTCAGTGGCTTGTATCTGCATGTGCTAATGTGACAGATGTTTAGAAATTTGGTCCTGAGAAATAGCAGGATTATGCCGGGAATGGTAACAACTATGCTCACCTTCCTCAGAACTTAACCAAGACTTCACATCGGCACCTTTTCTTGGGAGGCATGGAAAAGGAGTAGATGAAAGATTGAGCTTTTTCACTCTAAACATTAAAACAAGGCAGGCAGGCAGGCAGGAAGGCTGCAATAATAGGTGGAACTTTCCACAGAGAACAAATCTATGCTTATTAGAGGTGGAGTTGGGGAGGGAGGGACGGGTGGGGAGAGATGGGGTAAGAGGCACAGAGAACAATTATGATTCGTAATAATGAATATGCTAATAATATTGATTGGATCAACACATGTATGCAGGTGATGGTAGTCGACCCTGTACCCCCAAAATATGTATAATCAACTATGCTTCAGTAAGAAAAAAAACCAGCTTTCCTTTTGATTCATAAGTATGATCCAAAGCATAATCATTGATGGCAGCAGGCAATATTTCTAAACAATTAGATCTTAATGTGTATCAAAGGCAGTAATGACCACAAGATTGCAGGAGGTCCCGATTATCTCTATTTACACCAAATCCTGAGTCCCATGCGTGTGGTAGCGCATTCTCGTCTTCACAACTCCAATGTCATTAGTGATGGATGGTTCTTATTTGAAAACGATAAAGCCCACAGCATTGTTCTGTTTGGCTCTAGGAGGTAAAAACTGGACCCATTTTATCCCTCCAGAAAAAGTGACCTTGGTGACGGGCACTGGTTCCCTCAGTGGATGAGGAGGAGCCCTGTGGGCAGAGGCTGTTTTGTTCGCTCTGCCACGTCCCATTGGCATCCTTATCGCTGCGTGTCTCAACAAACCAAAGCAAAAGGTTTAACAGTTAAATTGTGTGTGCGTGTACTGAAAAAAGTGTAGGTATTAAAACAATGAGAGCAAATGTTTTTCCCAGGATGAGAAAGTGTTTACAAGTTTTGTGTGTACTCTCAGGTGGGGGTTTGCTAAAAGCAGCCCCTGGGTTTCAGTGTGAGCATTGTACCTGGTCGGAGGCCACCAGGATCCTGGACGGTGCTGGGGGAGCAGGGAAAGGAGGGTGGCAGGTGGAGGGGTGCTGTCTGGCAAGGTCCCCGTGGGGGTCACTGGTCCAGATCCCCAGGGAATTCTGGACAAACTGAAGTTACCCCACCCCAGGGAGAAGGAGCAGGGCGTGCACCCACCAGTGCCTGCCAGACCCTGAGGGGCCACTGCTCCACGGGGCGCTGGTCCCTCAGCACTCCTGCCCGGATCCTGCTGTGACAGCCCTGTATGGCAGGTGACGCCTGAGGATGGAGGCTGGGAAGCCCCCGACACCTGCTGGAAAAGTCAGTCTCACTCACATGGAAACAGGAAAAGTGACGCAAAACACCTGGACAGAGGGTGTAATGATGCATCACTTGCTGCATCACGTGTCCGTCACCTGGCCAAATGGATGTCATTGGTGAGGAAAACAAAACTCTTAAGCTTCTTTTTTTTTTTTTTTGTCTTTTTCGTGACCGGCACTCAGCCAGTGAGTGCACTGGCCATTCCTATATAGGATCCGAACCCGTGGTGGGAGTGTCGCTGCGCTCCCAGCGCCGCACTCTACCAAGTGCACCACGGGCTCGGCCCTAAGACTCTTAAGCTTCTAATGGCACAATTGTTGCTGCTGTCTTTCCAGCTGTGTGTGTTTTGGCTCTTATGAATGTTTTCTTCGACAAGGAACATTCTCGGCAGTATGAAGACAAGCAACCGACTTATGCTGACAGTGGGGCAGGGGCAGAACGGGCCAGATCACCAGATCCGCCGAGTTTGCTGCTCTCTTGTCACTCAGTGAGGGCCGT
The DNA here is from genome assembly GCF_027409185.1 of Cynocephalus volans. Taxonomy (NCBI): domain Eukaryota; kingdom Metazoa; phylum Chordata; class Mammalia; order Dermoptera; family Cynocephalidae; genus Cynocephalus; species Cynocephalus volans. Next base: position 49,368 of record NW_026902451.1, read on the forward strand.
GGTGCCCACCTCAAGGGCCATGTGCACGGGACGCCATGTGCATGGCGTGCACGGGACGTCTCCACCACGGACAGATCTCCACTGGAGGGCATGAGGGCTGCCCCCAGCAGGTGGCTCGCCACAGAGGCAGTGGCCGCACAGGGAGGAAGCGCCGTCCCAGGAGGGTAACGCTTCTCCTGCAGGGATGGGGGGTTGGGAGAGGAGGGTCTGCAGCAGTCTGTGCAGGTGCGGGGGACAGTACGGTGGCCTTGGGGGAGGGGACTGGGTCGTGCTACGGGTTTTTTTTTTTTTTGGTCTTAATAAGTTCCTGAAAGTACCTTTCCTCCTCCTCAGTCACTCAGGCCATCCCTGAAGGGAAGGACCGAGCGCCCCTCCTCCGTTTGCTAGACAGGGGCTGTGCCCGAACAGGCAGGTCGTCTGCCTCGGCCGGGAAGTGCAGAGTGTCTCTGAGGGTCTGTGGTTGACAGGAGTTTCTGTTCCCCCGTCCTCAGCCAGCCCCTCAGGAGGTCAGGCTCCTTCACCTGCTGGAGAGCTGAACTTTCTCAGGCCCTGTGAGTCCTCACTGCTAAGTGCCACGTCTGAGTGTTTGTGTCCCCCCAAATGTACATGTTAAAAACTAACCCCCAAGGTGACAGTATCAGGAGGAGGAGCCTTGGCAGGTGATCAGGTCACGAGGTGGACCCCCATGAGCGAGATTAGCCTTGATGAGAAGAGGCTCCAGAGAGCCAGCTCGCCCCCTCTACCATGGGAGGACACAGCGAGAAGGCACCCTCCCTGGACACCAAATCCACCGGCGCCTTAATCTTGAACTTCTAGCCTCCCGAACTGTGAGAAGTAGATGTCTGTTGTTTACAAGCCACCCAGTCTGAAATATTTTGTCGTAGCAGCCTGAACAGAATAAGACACGTGCATTAGTTTCTTGGGGCGGCCATAACAAAATCCCACAGACTGGGCAGCTTGCACAACAGAACTCTGTCGTCTCCCTGCTCTGGAGGCTGGAGCTCTGAGGTCAAGGTGTCAGCAGGGTTGGTTCCTACCAAGGGTCACGAGGGAAGACTCTGTCCAGGCCTCTCTCCTTGGCTTGTAGAGGGTCCTCTTGCCCCATGTCTTTACATCGGGTTCCCTCTGTGCATGTGTCTGTGTCCAAAGTTTCGCTTTAGGACTGGCCCGTTAGCTCAGTTGGTTAAAGTGCAGTGTTATAACACCAAGGTCAAGGGTTAGAGTGCAGTGTTGCAACATCAAGGATCCCTGTACCAGCCAGCTACCAAAAAACCCCACAAAGAAGTGGAGACAAATTTCCTCTTCTTACAAGGACACCAGTCATATTGGATTAGGGCCTGCACTAATGACGTCACCTTACCTTGATCATCTGCAAAAACCCGATTTGCAAATAAGGTCACATTCAGAGGTACTGAGGGTTAGGATTTCAACATCTTTTGGGGGCACACAGTTAGGTCAGTCCAGCCCGTAATCTTCCATTCACTTTTTCCATCGTACGTGGCAGCACCTCAAGGACTCCCCAGGCTTCTGCCCACATTGCTCTGGCTTCACTTTATGGAGAAGCCTAGTAGCCAACAGACGTGTGCTCCACGTAATCTGTTCACCATGGCCTGGGGGCCTCAACTTTGAGCTCAGAGAAGTCACCGCTGTTCCTAGGTAGAAGGGCTCTGCCTCGGCACTAAATCTCTGGAGACCCCAGACACTCAGGAGGGGAAAGCAATTTTGAGGATGTTTTAGCAGATATAATGGCACGAAGAATTACCCTCTTTTGGTTCCTGCAGCCATGAGTTCTAGCTGTGGGAACTAATTTGGAGCATTTTATGCATGACTAGAGACTGTGTTGTAGCCTTTCTAGGTGCCGTGATGCAGAGAATCCTGTAATAAATGAGTCTTCTGTGGTTTATTCCAACAATTTTTAGGCCAATTGCTTTGATTTGATGAGTATGTGACAAGGCTGCTGGATCCCACTCACGTGGCTTTGCTTCTTTCCTGATGAGCTGCATTTCTTGGGAACTACATTAAAATGAACATCATCCCAGTAAACCATTCAGGGACTCCAGGTGATATGAGCAGAGGCATGAGAGGCAGAAAAAGCAAGCCTGTGTCTGTTCTAGTGAAGACCAAGCCCATCCCCTCCATGATGGGAGAACCCCGTGTAGTTGGCCTGCTCCTCTGGGCCACTGTCTGGGTCACAGCGCCACACTGGGGGTGCAGGCCTGGCAGGGGGTGTAAAGCTGTCAGTCAGCCTTGGTGAGGGGAGGGCGTGTTGTCGGGCCCAGTCACAGCCTCGTCCTCTGCCTTGCATGACCCTGCATGTGGCTGGTGACAGCAGCTGAGCGGCACTGCTCAGAGCCTCTCCTGCAGTGGGTGCTCTCACGGGGCATTACATACACGGATGTTAGTGTTTTTTGTGGTCTGGAGTTGTTGGGGAGGAGCAGTTTATCCATATACACCCTTCTCCAACCTCCCTGTCATGCGTTTTACCATCGTGTCCTTTCCTGTTCTGAGCATCTCTCTGGCTAAGCCAATGACCACTGAACAGGAATGAACTGAGACCCCGATCTGAGGCCATTTCCCCTCCCCTGGCAGGTCAACCATAGTATGTTCAGTCATTTCCCCCTGAGGTGATTTCTCTTTTCTGTTTACCTTAGAACATCCTGGACTGGGCTGGGGCAGCCACCTCCAGTCCCTCCAGGACGGTACATCATGAACTTACTAGGCCAAGCGTTTTCGTCATCCTCATCTCCTGGCTGCAGGGAGCCATGAAGCTGTGGGTTTGGGTTGAGATGGGGATAAACATGCTGGAAATGCAAGCAAAATGTGCGTGCAGCTCGCTGCTCTTTGAGGTCTGTCCAGGCCTGAGTGTGCTGCTGTTACTTCATGACTACATGGCCCTGGGTGTGCCAAACTTGAAGACTACGTGTGGATCATGAAATAGCATGATCGGCAGCTCAGACGCACAGACATTTGGTCTTCGGTGGACAGACTGTCCATACCAACCAGAGCTTCACCCCAAGTCTAAGGACCTACTCTATAATTCCCCCACTGGGGCCTTGACAGGCTGCACACAGGACCCTGATCTATGAAGATGGTGTTCAAGGCACCTCTGGTCATTGGAGCCCCAGGGCAGAGTCACCCGCATCCAGCCTGAGCCATTCAGGAAGTCTCATCCTGTTCTCAGGCCCACAGGAAACTGGCATCTTTTCAGGTCATCCAGAAAGTGGTCTACAATAAGCAGAATATGCAGCTTCAAAATTCAAAGAAGCCTAGACAGGGTTCAGCCTTCTTGGTGGTGAAGAATTTCAGCTCCGGATGCCCAGATCGGTGGGACCATTTCCAAGAACACAGACCCTTCGGGTGTTGGATGATTTATCTCCTGTCCACGACCCACGTGTGTCTTTCCAAAGCAGCCCAACCTCCTACTGCTTAAGTCTTCTCAGCAATGGAAACATCAGTGTGGTGACCCGGCATTCTGTCTCATCATGACTGTCTCATTTTAAATCTGTGGTGGCCTGCCTGGTCCCCTGGCAGTTCTGTGATTCCTTAGCCCATCATTCTCCTCTCCCCAGATGCTGCCTCATTCCTTTTCCTCTCTTCCAAAATGCTGACACCTCCTTTCCATCTCCCTCACTGATGAGCTGGTTCTCTGTTTCACTGAGGACACAGGAAGCATCAGAACAGAGCCTCTGTGAGCAGCGCCCCCATGTCCATGCTCTGCTGGCCACGTGCCTGTGGGATCCGCTTCCCCTGCCTCCGGAAGGACTGCCCAGCTCCTGACGCAGCGTGTCCCACAGTGGTGGCCCCCACCTGCCTCCCTGCTGTCCTCAGATGCAGAGCAAACACCTCTCCCTTCTCCTTCTTGCACAGTTAACGTTTTCTCTTTACTGGGTCATCCCCACCAACGTGCATGGGCTTCTTATCCCTCTTGTCTTAACCAAAATAGTTTTTTACTCCAGAATCATCTTCAGCTGGAGCTCTTTCTCTGTTTCATCTCATGCAGACTCCCTGCAGTAACTGTTGGTGACCACTTCTCTCTCTTTTCCCTCTTCCTTTCAAGTTTTTTTTTTCCCTGTACAACTCCACAAAAACTGTCAAGTCTGCAGTGATCTCCAAGTTGCTAAATCCAGTGGTCAATGTTCATTTTGTGCTGCTCGATTGGTTGGCAGCATCGACCTGGTGGATTCCTTTCTTGAAGCACCGTCTCTTCTTGCCTGTCTACGTCCACCCTCTTGGTGGCCTCATCCATCTGTTAACTGGTAACTCCCAGATCCACATCTCCAGCCCAGCTCTGCTCCGAACTCCATGTTCAAATAAGCAACTTCATGCTGGACGTCTGCACTCAGATATTCTAACAGGTGTCTTTCATTCCTCCAGTGCTGGCTCACTTCCCCATGTCCTCCCACTGCTGATTCTGAGCTGTTTCCTGCTGTACCCAACAAGCTCTGTCCTTTCACTGCTCGGGTTGAGCCCTTGGGGTCATGCTTTGTGCCTCTCCTCTCAAACCGCATGTCCAGCCTGTCAGTAAGTCCTGTTGACTTTACCCCAAAAGACCCCCCTCATATCTTACCTGGATGGTTCCTAATCCCACCTGGGTTTCCTTGAATCCACTTTCAACACTGCTGCCAGAGGAATCCCCTTAAAACATAAGACAGATAAGGTCTTCAGAACCTTCTGACAGCTTCTGTCTCCCCTGTAAGGATAAGGTAAGGTCATCACGATGGACTAAAAGGGCCCCTGACCTGTCACCATCACCTCCTAACTCCCCCTCCCCTACCTTCCCAGGCTCCCTCCAGCCTCACTCACCTCCTCTCTTGGTCTCAAGCATGCCAGGCAGACACCTGTGGCAGGGACACTATCCTTGCTGATCCTTCATCCTGAAATGCTCTTCTCCCAGATAAGCACATGGCTCACTCCCTCCCTCTCTCAGGGCTCTTTTTAAATGTTGCATTTGCACTGAAACCTTCCCTGTTCACCCTAATTAAAGTTGCAGCTGCCCCACAATCCCTATCCCTTCCCTGCTTGATTTTTCTCCATGGCACTGTCACCATCTGCCATACTGTATATCTTTTTCTTTATTTTGTTTACTGTCTGTCTCCCATGACTAGAATGTACATCCCACAAAGTCAAAGATTTTGTCTGTTTTATTCACTGCTGCATGTCTCATGCCTAACAGTGGCCAGCACAATGTAGGCAGTCAGGAAGTGTTTGCTGAAGGAACAGTTGAGTTGTGGCATAAAGGAAAGGGGACTCAGAAGACCTAGGTCTTATTTTCTGACTCCACAAGTCCTGGTTTGTATACTCTTGGACAATGGACAAATTACGTAACATGTGCTAGTTTCTTTCCATCTGTATTGTTGTTTTTTTCTATTGGTGGCTGGCTGATATGGGGACACAAACCCATGACCTTGGTGTTATAAGGTGCTTTAATCAACTGAGCTAACCAGACAGCATCCTCTTTCTGTAAAAGGAAGGTAATAATACCCATTTTATCAAAATTGTTTGCAGGATGGAATGAAATGATAAACATGAAGAGTACTTTCTAAATTGTATTACACAAGCATTCAGTAACATTAACAATACTACTTACAATCATATAAAAGAGAGAGTTAAACAAACCAGAGATGTATACTCTCACTTCTTGCGTGGCAGGAGTTGGAGGGTTTTGTTTATGAAAGACAAATTTAGATTTCCCTTGGGCATTTGTAGCTAGACCTGGATGGAGAAGGTAACCCCGATTTTCCCTCAAATTACAGCGTTATTCCCAAACTGGATGCTGATGGTTGGTCTGGGGATTAGGGACACTTAGCTTTCTGCTGTCCCTAAATAGATCAAATTCTGACCTAGTGGCCATATGCTATAGAATGCGGTTAACAAAGCAGCATGAACATGCTGAGAGTGACATTTCCCTTATACTTGAGTAACGCCTCCTTTTGTAGCTGAGCAGAAACTTACAACAGGTGTTCATGAGATGGTGATTGTCTCTCTACTCATATAGCATAAGTCGTATGATGTTTTCAGGTTTTTTGTCCTTTGAAGAATAGAAATGTGGGCCGTTGATTATAAAGTTCATTTTGTGGAACTTTTCAGAGAACTTTGTAATCATTCTCATTAATTTGTAATTTCCAAGAAGAATCAAGAAATATTCACAAATAATTCTGAAACACAAAAAAATTTGCATCTGAAGTTGAAATGATCAAGTGACCTAGTTACATAGGCTCGCCTCCCTTCCTCCACCTCGTTACCTTTATATGCTCTGAAGTGAGCTGGAGGAATAAAACTTTCGTGGTGAGGCAGCTCCCCACAGCAGCCCGCGTGTGGGCAGAGCGAGCGACGGCCCCGGGCAGCTGAGCGTGAGCAGAGGGGCCCGCATGCAGGAGCCAGCGCAGCCCGGCGACGTGCCTCCTCGTCAGGAGGAAAAAGGCCAGCACGTGCTGCGGCTGAAGAGAAATCCAAAAATTTAAGAAATTGGAAGCCGAAGGGAAAAAGTCCGTGGCTGCTGGTTTGTGGAATATAAAGCTACTTCTTTATTGGTAAGTTTTTTTTTTTTTTTTTAAATCTTGGCATTTAGAAAATAGGGTGCAAGGATGCCTTAAAAAGTTCATGGAAAAATGGAATTAGAAGATAATACTAATCTTTCCATGAACTTTTTGAAGACCCTTTGTATTTTTGTTGTTTTAATAACTGTTTCATGCTTTGAGGGTAGAAGAATATTACAATATATATATGCTATTCTAGAGACTTCATGTGCATTATTTTGTGCAATTTTGACGACAGTCCTGGAAGACAAGAGTGACACTATTTCAGAGAGTTAGAGAGAGTCTCGTGGCAGTGGAGAGGTCTGAGTACAGGTTTTTCTGATTCCAGAGTCTGTGCTCTTTTCCCTCCACAAAGATATTAAATACAATCTTTAAGTCACTTATGAGCTAATATATGGTGACCAGCGCTGGTGAAAGCACCAGAAGTATATTTTCAAAGAACCTAATAAGCCACCTTTGCAGGAGCAATCACCTGTACTTCATTGTAAAGGAGAAAAGCGACCTCTGCGAACCCAGACCGAAGGCCAGGTTCCTTAGCTCATCTCCTGAGCTCACCCCAGGGGCTGCGGCAGAACTAGGGGTGCAGCTGGATCTGATGTGGAGGAGGCTCAGAAGAGGGGCTGGCTGTGCAGGGGGACATGGGGGTGGATGCAGTAGTGCAGGGAAGTGTCGCAGGTGAGGGGAGGACGGGGTCAGGAAGTAGAGAAAAGCCGCATGATCCTGCCAAACGGGGCAAGGAAGAAAGAGGGGTCTGGAGCTGGCACCACGGAATGTGCAAATCTGTCTGGGACATGTGTCCCGGGTTATATCCGTGGCCTGGTTCAGGAACAATCGTGGTGCTGCAATTCATCAGAAGTTATTGTGATAACATCATCTTCCAAGTGAAAGCGACAGAGGGTGGTAATCAGTTTCACTGTGCTGTGGGTTAACATATTTATGTCATTTAAAAATGCTGCTATTCCAGTTACACAACAGGACCAGAGGCGTCCGCTTCAATCTTGCATTATGTCTCCCCTTTAAACATCTTAAATGTATCCAGACACCTCTTATCTATTAATACCAACCTCTAAGATGAACTGAGAAAGAGGAAATGGAGACAAAATGATTGCAGCCGAAATAGATACCACAGAGCCCGTACCCTGAACCCCATGTATTTTTATCCCAGGGGAGACCCTCAGGTGCACATTCAGATGACTTGATTCTTATTTTAGGTGCAGTTCTCATAAGTGGGGCTGTTTCGTTCCCCAGCCCAGAGCTTATTAGAAGCCAAAAGTTAGAAGTGGGAATGTCACCTGCTGGAGTCAGACACACGGGAAGTGGCAGTGCATGGTAGACAAGGGGCTGCCAGCAAAAGATGGGATGGAAAAACCCCAAAATACAGATATGACACCTCGGTGTCCTTAACATGGGGCCATATCATGCAGAATCAAATGGTTCTGAGTGTCTGAAGGACCTCAGCCTTGTTGCAGACGAGAAGGGCATGTGTCCACAGCCCCAGTGTGAAAGGCAGTGAGGCCAGGCTGGATGGGTGATTTCACTAGAAGACAGCCTGGAACCTCACCACGCATTCCAGCAAGATTCTCGCCTGTCCAGTCTCAGATGTCAAAGTGTTTGTAATGTTGAGAACAATCAACTTCAGCTTAAAGCTAATTTGGAATAGGTGTCCCCAAGCACAAAAGGTCAGTTAGACACTGCTGTGATGCTGCACCAAATACCTAAGTGCTTCACGCAGCGTGCAGAGGAGACAGGCGGGCGCGGGCTTTACATCTAAAGAGGATTCTGCATCAGAGAGGACCGAACGTCTCTGCAAACAGTATATTCCTTTTTACTTTAAAAAATTTTTCTATCTTTGGGGTGGAGTGAGACATGGGATATATGAAGAGAGGGGAATGGACAAGAGAGGAAGAGAGCACGGCCAAGGAAGAGGAGGAAGGAGTGGGGGCTGCAGCCTAGGACGGGGCAGAGGCTGGCGGGAGGGGTGGGTTCCGGGCCCCTGGGAGCACCTCACCGGAGCCCAGATTCAGGGGTCTCCCCAGCTGTGGGTGCGGGTGACAGAGAGCTGGCATGGGTGGGGCCTTCCCAGAGGCTTCTGTGCTTTCCTCTGGCAGCCTCCTCCTGTGACGGGTTTGATGTCACAGGGGCTTCATCCGCCCCCACTCTCTCCCCTCCTCACTGTACCCAACCACCTGATGTTCTAGGGCCTCCTGGAGACCGAGCACTCAGCTGAGGCCTTCTAGATTCTTCCTGCCCATGTGTGGTCTACAGAGCAGGAGCAGAGGCACCTGAAAGGGCTGAGAATGGTGGGTCTCAGGCCACCCAAGGCCCGCTCGGTTCAGAGGTGATGCATGAGCACAGCGCAGTGGAAATCCGTCCTCCAGGTATGGAAAACCTCAGTCTCGAGGGATCAGTGAGGGTCGAGGCAGGGGTGCTGCCATCGTATTGTTCAAATTTTAAACCCTGGCACAGAGATGAGTAAAGACCCCTTTTCAAGGCCCCAAACCAAGTTAGCAGCTGCCTGCTGTGATTATGGTGGAACCAGCCTATGGCTCTGTCACCAGTGTGATCACACGTCACCCCTTCTCATTTCTGTAGCAGCTTTATAAGTCAGAGTGGCTGTTCCCATCGGCAGAGTGGAAACAAAGGCCCCGAATCTGGGTCACTGAGCAGCGCGGTGATGGCCCCAGGCCCTTTGCTCCACCGTCTTTCCAATTAGACACTGAGGCAGTGATACCCTCACAGACTCAAGGCACGAGGCTGGACACATTCGATTTGTGGGTTTATCCAACATCAAAGCACTTGACTGGAAATCCCCAAATTAAAGAGAGTGTGTGGCTATCAGATTTTTTTCTGGTAGATAAACAGACATTTTAGGATGTCTAAAAATCACTGTCTCGTGTGTATAATTAAATGAATATGTAGTAAAATAATTAATTCTTCTTTGGTCTTTTTGTCAGTTTGAGTCTTTTCAGATTCTGTAAAATAGGCTAAAATTATTTACATATCTCATCCCACATGCACTGCTAGAGCAAGAGCAGGCAAGCGGGTGCTTTGACAGTCTCTCTCAGGCTTTGGTCGGGATCCTCGGCCTCTGGCAAGTCAGGGGGTGCACTGACCGGCTTCCTGCGTCTTTGCGCTCATGACCTGGCAGAGCAGGCGAGGAGGAGGCCGTGTTGTACTCCCCAAACCCATCTACTCTGGCAAAATCAATCATGCCCTTGTGGAACCATTGTGTGCTATTTTTACATCCGTCTGACTAAAACCAAGTCCATGGCAAGTTGGTAGTGGCGCTCCTGAGAGCGATCTTGCCAATCGTGATCATCTCAGCAGGTCAGAATTCCGTGTGCTCCACTTTTCCTGTGTCTGAGCAGGGGCTCTGGTCTGACAATTTACTGCCTTTTTTTTTTTTTTTTTTTTTTTTGCCATTTCCTGCATCTGAGTTAAGGTAAAATAGTATGTTCACTGTTCTGGAAACTGACAAAGAAAAAAATTGTGATTATGGGAGCACTCAGACAATGAAGGTTTCAGAAAACATCTAGACGGTGTTATTTTTCGAGAAGTGAACATCGGTGATATTTGCAATAGTTGCTACAATTAGTTGTTTTGCTGTTCTTAGAAATTCTGTTTCATTCTGCAATCAACTTATCTCATTATTAAACATATGGAAAGACAAAGACATAGAAACAAATGACATTTCTTGTATTTCTACGCCCCCCCCCCCCAGCACCCACCACTATCATTTTAACATATTTCTTTCCAGGCTATATTCTGGCATAGTTTTGTCACAGTTTGTCACTTTTGTTTATAAATTTTGGTAAGAATAAGGCTGCATCTAGCATGTTGTAGTCAGAGTTAGGAGTTTAAATTAGAGACTTTAAAGAAAATTGTTCAAAGGGGCTGCTATTGTCCTGTGACCAAAATTTTGAAAAGCTCCCTATCCTCCTACTCCTCTGAAGATCCCCAGGCATTTATTATAAAGAGGGTGACTATCGGTGACATGGGATTCATCTTGACTGGAGCGGTAGCTGGGACGAGGATGGTGCATGCTATGGAATCCCAGCTGGAGTGGGCAGGTGACGTTTTCTCCTCTCTTGAAAAGCTCCAGAGTACAGCTGCCAAAAGACACCAAGAAGAGACAATGCCAGGCCCTCTCTGGAGCCCTTCACAGAACCCCAAAGTCCCTTCCACAGCCCACCCTCTGGCTTCTCTCCTTCCACCTGAGCTCTGCGTGTTTCACATCAGGGTCACCCTCCTGGCCTGGCCCGGCCATTCCCTCCTTCACCATGGAGACTTCCCAGAGGCTGCTGCCCCCCAGCCCTCTGTCCCCAGTGGGGCCGCCGCCCCGCCATGTCTGCTGGCCTGTCTTCCCACTGGTGTGACTGAGAAGAGAGCCCTTCTTTTCCCCTGCTGGCATCCTGCACATATTTAAGGCAGCCACCTTCCCCTGGGGGTCCCTCCCTGCCCTGAGGCTTATTTTCATCCCCACAGCCCCTCTTCCTTCCTCTGTCATGGTTCTCCCCTTGGCCTCCCTGATCACAGAGGCACTGGCGTGCCCTGACCCCTGCAGACCAGCAGGGCCACCGCTTCCCACTCCCAGATGCTATTGCATCTGTCACACCCAGAGCGACCCACCTGCCCGGTGTACCCAGGACCTCCTGGTTTTACACTGAATTCCTCACATTCCGGGAAGTACCCGGCAAACTGGGAGGGTGGCCCGCCTGGCCCTGGCAGCCTGACATGGGGGAGAGCAGGAGGGTGACCCGAGAGACATGCTGATGCCCGTCCTGCAGGTCGAGCAGTGACTGGGTCTGTCACCAGGCACTCATTCCCTGTACTTCTGCCCGGACCTGGGGGCCAAGCACAAAAAGCCTTGTCAGCAACCAGAGCTCTGCGCACTTGAGCCAGGGGCTGAGCAGAAATGCTGCTGCTCTCGTCACCCCAGTCTCTGCGTCTCCATGCGCCCATCTCTCTGTCTTCGTCCACCCGTCTCCATCCGCCACAGTCTCTGCGTCTCTGTCCAACAGTCTCTGCGTCTCTGTCCAACAGTCTCTTTGTCTCCATCCACCACAGTCTCTTCACCTCTGTCCACCTGTATCTGTGTCCCCGTGTCTCCGTTCTTCTTCTCTGTGCCTCTGTCTGCCCGTCTCTGTGTCTGTCCACCCATCTCTGTGCCTCTGTCCAACACAGTCTCTGTGTCTCTGTCCACCTGTCTCTGTGCCTCTGCCCATCTCTGTGTCTCTGTCCACCTGTCTCTGTGCCTCTGCCCATCTCTGTGTCTCTGTCCACCTGTCTCTGGGCCTCTGTCTGTCCATCTCTGTGTCTCCGTGTGTCACAGCCACAGCTGAAGTCAGAAGCGGGTCAAAGGGGGATGGTGTTGGGGAATGAGAGGTGTCGCTTGCTGACCCCTTGGGTTAAAGAGGTAAAGTCTGACCCGTGCCTGCTGCCCCACCGCCAATTTCTCAACATCTACAGCTGTGGTCTCTCTCTCCTGAGGATTCTCTCTCTTCTTAATTCCTGCAATAAAGCTTTTATCGAATTCATACTGGAAGCTTATCCGCAAGAGCACTGTGAACACTGGTGATTAAATGCACAGGGCAGTTTTTGGTCCACAGACTCTCTGCTCCGCAGCTTCCCTCTAGCACTTTTCTTCCTTGCCTTTCCTGATAATACCGTGTTGATTTTTGAGTGACCTGTCCTCTGGCTACTTATATCTGTCTCTTTTTCTAACTTCAACTTCTCCTCCTGCTCTCTAAGCACAGGCGCCGGCTCCCGGGGCTCTGCGGCATCTGAGCTGTTACAGCCTCTCTGTCTGTGCATAACTATCCCTGCATCTTTTGCTGCAGCCCCTCTTTAGGACTCCATGACAACAACAGCAGCAACAATAATAATAATTACAAAGCTGTTACTGTGCACCAGACACCATGCAAGACTCTCACTTTATGTGTCTCTGATCTTCACATTAATTCTTTACAAATCTCTAGTTTTCATTTTATGCATAAGGAGACAGACACCCAGAGGTTAACTTGAAAAATGACCAATCCAATGTATGGGTGACATGAGTCTAAAGTCATGTCAAGAATCTCCAGGACCTTCAGTGACACTGGACCTCCCTGTCCTCACATTGCATGGACCTTAAATGAGACTCAGTTCCATCCTCCTTAGACCAGTTTCTATAACTTTTCTTCCATGTAGAAATAAGTTAGAAATTTAGAAATTGTTTCCAGACCTGATTTACCTATTTCTGTCCACATGGAAAACTTGACGTCATCCTGATTCCCCCTTCCTCTTTTTCTTTATGGATTTTTTCAAAATATCTCCCAAGGTTCACCTCCTGCTCAGGCTGATCCCAGCAATGCATGAACTTTGGGCTCAGAAGACATGGCTCTGTGCCTTGGCCCTTCAAGTGATTGAGTGCATGAACCCGAGGAAGTTGCTTTATTTCTCAGAGTCTCAGTTTCTCATCTGCAAACTGGGGGTGGCTATGACAACACCAGCATGGTACTGCTCTGTCCCTGTGTTCTGTACACCTGCTCCCTGTGACTCCACGGCTCGCAAATGTACATGTCTTCACCTGGTCACCAAAGTCCCAGCTGTTCAGCTGCTCTTCTTGGACCCCCACTGCGGTCAATCAGCTAGTCCATTTTCCTACCCCACACCTGTGCTCACGCTACATGTCCCTGAAGTTCCTCCCTGCCTCTTCCTACCTGGCCAGATCCCAGTCCTACTACCCAGGAAGTTCCAGCCTCTCCTCCTCCTCCGACATCGCAGGGCTCTTCCTGCTGTGACTCCTGACCCTCTCACATCGTTCTCTCAGGCTTTGCCATACCCGGCCTTGCTACACAGCCTGGGCAGGTATCGTCTGTACTGATGCCTTGACTTTCCAGCTGCACGAGTTCCTTAAAGGCAGGAAACAAATGGTGCACTTTTAAGCATCTCTGTACACTGTGTGCGGTATGCAGCAATGATCTGAAAAATAACTTGTATCAGGCAAAGGAGGCTGGAGTTCTGTGTATTTAGGAGGATAATTTTCAAGCCAGATAGTTCAGGGTATAGAGTAGCAAAGAGTGTCAAAACTTCCCAGGCCCAAATCCATAGCAAATACAGTGAATGTGACGGATATGCAACTCGAAATCTTCATAAATTCCAAAATTTGAGATGTCAGCACAGCTTTGAATTCCCCCATACAATGCATTTGTGTCTCTTCTGGGGACTTTGCTGACGTTATCTACTGAACAGCCTTTACTAATTTCTATATGAAGGAAAAGATATAGATCCAAACCACATGGTACAGATCCAGACCACTGCTAGGCTCAATATCCTATTTTTTAGTTTATGTAAGCCTGCTGCTACCTGTCCAACAGCATGAGTATTTTAGATTTTGGATTTCTTACTGCCCCAGTCCTGCCCAGTAGCACCCGTTCTCACTATAGCTTTCTTCTTTTTAAAAAAAATTTTTTTTTTATTGTAACATAGTTGATTGCACATATCTGTGGGCTACAGTGTTGAATATCAATATGTGTGAAATATGTGATGCTCAAATCAGGATAATTAGTATATTTTGTATTATAAAATATAATCATTTTTGTGGCCCTTTACTAATTTCTCCTTTACCCCTTCCCGACCCTTCCCCCCTCTGGCAACCTCAGTTCTGTTCTCTCATTTTGAAAGGTCAACGTATCACTGTGATATATCTTTGCACATATTTGTTTTTCAATGCTCGATATAAAGTGCAAATCAAAAGGACCCCCTACATTATCTGTGTTATTGGACACAATATGCTATGTCTTTAACTTTTGAAATTAACTCACTACAGCTTTCTTGGGGAGGGTTACTTGTCATTAGCATTTTTTAGACAAAGAAAGTAGGCTTTTAGTTTGATTTATTTTGTTTGATTTTTAATATATCTTTGATACTTCAGAAGAAGTTTTGAGTGTGTGAGAGTGGGTAGAGAACTGTTCCGGTTATCTGTTGTTCCATAACAAAGCACCTCAGATCATGGGGGCTAATACAGCCGACTAGTCTGCTCTTTGACCGCTCTGGGGCTGACCGGGTTCTGCCACGTGGCTCCCAGCTGGGGTCCCTCCCACAGCCGCAGTTGGAGGGTGGCTGGGCACTCGGTCATCTGAAGGTTCTGCCTGCTGGCTGGCTTCCTCCCGTGGCTGGCTGCTATCTGGGACCTCAGCCCAGGGGGGTCCACATGGCCTCTCCATGTGGCATGAGCTCCTCCACCCAATATGGAGGCTCCATCCATTCCTGCATCCCAAACAGCCCAGGGGGAAGCTGCAAAGTTTCTCACTACCCAGCTGCAGAAATAGCTGCTTATGACTTCTGCCATATTCTACTGGTCCAGCAAGTCACGAAGACCAGTTCAGACTCAAGAAGAGGGAAATTAGATTTTACCCATTGACATGCAGGGCAGCATGCCTGCTTTGGGAGAAAAGGAGTTGAAGGTGGCTGTCTCTGGAGGCTGTCACAAGCAGCACAAATCTTAAGACACAGATGCACCATGATCCACTAGGCTCACCTGCCAGATCTCCACGATTCTGGCACAGCAGCCACCTGAAACAGACTCAAGGGTTTTCCTCAAAAATATTGGAAATTACTGCATCGGGGACCTGTGCACTGGCCAGCAAATACTTGAGACAGGTCTTGTCAGGTCAGTGCAAGAAGGGTACATGGAACTGTTGAAGGGACGTCAGCTTTTTCAGCCACATACTCATCAGCAGCTATCTTTTGAAATTATCCACAAAGTTGAAAACATATTCAGTCCTTTGTCTTAAATCCTTAAAGAAATACTCAATATCAACTATGGGGAAGTCAATTTGACAGAAAATGCTGTTTCTTTGCAGAAGTGCTGCTTGAAAATTTAAAATCTGTTTATTCATGCAACCAACACACATTTCCTGAGGATTTCCTTTTTCTTCTCAATC
Source organism: Cynocephalus volans (assembly GCF_027409185.1). NCBI lineage: Eukaryota > Metazoa > Chordata > Mammalia > Dermoptera > Cynocephalidae > Cynocephalus > Cynocephalus volans. The sequence continues at coordinate 64,831 of NW_026902451.1, forward strand.
TTTCTTCCCTCTTAGGGGAACTTATTTGTGTTCTCTGCTGTGTCTGCATGTCCAAAAACCTCCTGTTCATTTAGGCAGATAGTGTCCTTCAGCTGGAGGAGCTGCCTTTTCAGCTTGGGGTGAAGTCCAGCAGCTGGAAATAAATGGTCACTGGTGACCTCTGGGCCATGTGAGACATCCTCAGTAATGTTACCAGCAGCCCAGGCAGATGGCTCCCCAGACACTCCCTCACACATTTTAAAGCAGGCCCTTACGGCTATGATACCAAACTGCCCCGGCCATTGTTCTGAATAAACTTTTCACTTGTACTGTCAAGTTTTCAGAGCAGAAGAGTGTTTACATAAAATGCACGACTGTATACTGCGTTTCCTGCTACTTTCGTGCTGCATGATATCTATGCAAATGAGCAGTGTAATTTTAAATTTGGGGAAGATTAAGAGTGAAATCTAAGAGGATCTTTAACATGGGGAATTTTCTAGAGACATAGAAACAAAATGGGTCTGAGCCGCCAACGGATGATGTATCATTTGACTTTTATTGAAATATGGAAGAAATATTGGGGCAAAGAATACAAGGAGCATGGCCAAGGCCAGGGAGCCAGCGGACCGTGCAGCTCAGCTGTGCACACCGAGGATGCAGCCCAGGTGGCAGCTGCTTGCAGGCAGGGTCCGAGTGCATGGCCAGCTCATGTCTGCTCCGGGGGTAAAAAGGAGGATTAGGGAGGCGGCCCCTGCAGGGGAGAGGCCCCGCATCTGCAAGGTGCCCACACAGGAGTGGTGCGTCTCTGCTCTGCAGGGCAGGAGGCATGGCTGGGTCAAATCCATTTTCCTCTCTCTCTCTCTCTCTCTCTCTCTCTCTCTCTCTCTCTCTGCAGGTCATTTCCAGGGCTCATCTCTTGTCTTCATGGTAAACAAGCCCATCACAGGGGAACGTTAGAGGGAACAGAAGGTAGAAAAATTGCAACTAGAGAAGGCTCCATACACGTGTTCCCAAACTCTCTGGGAGGTCTCCTGGTGGGCAGCTCTTTTACCCACAGTGAGAAGGGAGGCGAGGAGCAGAAGGGGACAGAGAGGAGGGGGTGGCAGGTCGGAAGGACAGAGAAGGTGCTCATCTCACTCTCCATCCAGTGGTCAGCAGGGTTTGGGTTCAGGACGAGCGAGAGAGTGACACGGAAGGTTTCCTCTCCAACAGAAGAGGGAAATCGTAAGCTCTGCTGAAGAAAAACTAAGTGGGACTTAGAAGGACTTTTACTCAAAGAATTACTGTAAGGGAGGGAAAGGAAAATTGCAGTAGGGGGACCCTGTGGCCATCGGCCTATGAACATCTCAAAATCCAACACCAAAAGGCTTTTCTTCTCTAGGGTAACGGGGAGGCAAACAGACATGCAGAGTCTTTGGAAGGAAGCTGGACAAGCCTGGGAAATGACCCATGGCATCTGCTGGACAAAGTTCCCGCTGGGACCAGCCAACCCCAGGAGAAGCTGAAAAGGAGGCATGTTCCAGTTGTGTCAGTGCTTGAGTTCAGGGGCTTGTTGGGAGGAGACAGGCCTGAGCAAAGTGGGTCCAGAACAGCATGGGTGGGCAGTGGCCACTGTGACCTGCGGCAGCTCCTACAGTGGCAGGGGCAGTGCACCAGGCTGGGGTGTGAGGCAGGCCGGCTCGCTTTGTATTGAGCCGAGTCTGTTCTCTGTAAAACTTTCCATATTTCCTGAGATGTGGGTCACAGCAGCCCAGTGTGAACGACTTTATAATTCTGGAATTATTTTTTCTCTATTTTTTTTAACCACTTGCACCTGAAACTGAGTTCCGTGAGTCCTCATCATCGCTTTCCTGGCTATGTCTAACATCAGGGTAGCCATCAGGACTGTCACCTACCATCTCAAATAGCTAATATGTGCAGAGAACCTACTCTCCTCCTGGCACTGTTCTACCTGCCTCATACAGGCTAGCCTCAGAGTTTCTCACCACACTGTGTGGCAAGAGCTGGCGTGGTCTTTGTGTCACAGAGGAAATGGCTGTGGCATGCAGAGTCCCTAACCTGTCTGTGGCTGCACAGCTATTGGGGTGGAACCATGACTGAATCTGGCACCAGAGCTCCAGAGCACACTCATGAACTTAAGTGGCCTTTTCCAAACACTGCCAAATCTTCCCATCAGCTTGGAAGGTGTCCTTGCTCCAAGAGGTGATTATGTAAGGAAGTATGAGAGACTGCGCACAGGCTCAGTGCCACACGGGAGAGACTGAGCACACGCTCACTGCCACACGTGACAGATTGAACACAGGCCCATCCCCACACACTGAAAACAACGCAAAGACACCCTTCTTCAGGGGAGCTCGTCCCTGCTTTCACACCCACTTCACCATTGGTTGAGTTTGGGTCCAACCGAGTCTTGTCATTATTTTATACTTTACAGGATGTACATGGTTAACCATCTGCATTGGGGTGAACAGGCATGACTTTCTAATAGGAAGTGGTAATTCAGCATCTTGCTTTCGACCAATTCAAGTATCTTACTATCTTTTTCTTAATGACCATTAGAAATTGCATCTTGTTGACAGAATGATCATCACCTTGGTGATGTGGGGGCCTAGAGGACCGCTCCGGGGAGTGTGAGCAAACGATTCACGAGGGACCCCAGCATTTCCTGAGGTGAGCACGCCTAAGTCCCCTTCAGCTTTTTATTCAGAGGCTTCTGAACTTCTTTGATACCCTAGTCTGCGTTGGGAAGGTTAGACGTGGAACTGATTTTTACTGGTAAATATTCCAGAATGCTGGCATATTGCCTGCATTTACACTTAATAAAATATTCTTACTTTCCTAAATGCATTGCCCTTATGGTTTTAGTAAGAAGACTGTATTTTCAAGACGGCCACTTTCCCTCTAAGTGTACAGTAATGATTTTATTCTAATCGCTTAGCGCTAGAGCCCAGGTGATGGCTTGGGCACTTCTTTATGCAAGAAATATCTGCAGGGCACAGCCTGGAGAGAAATGTGATTCTTCGTTTCACCAACTACACATAAAGATTTTGAAAAATGAAAAAAAAAAACTAAAAAGTAAGCTGAGAAATGTTTTGGAGGCAGTGAGTGAGTGACGCAATGTGAGATAGTGGGTGGGAGTCTCTTGGAGCCTGCGATTGAGGGGAAGGAGCTTGGGAGGGGAGTTACTGAGGAGAAATTCATGAAACTCAGTGTAATACAGGCAGAGTTCTGCTGATGGCTACAAATGCATGAGAAGTACAAAGTCAGTATCTTATAACCACAAAAGAATACATAATGACATTAAAAAGAGTCTGCTGGACATTACCTTCACAGTCCAAGTAGCAGCAGAAAATAGATACTGGAGAGACCAGCACTGTAAGTACAGGCCTGAATTTAAGCTATTCTTAAAGTGGTTAAAGATATAATTTCTGCAAAAAAAAAAAAAAAAAAAAAAGAAAGAAAGAAAGAAAGAAAGAAAAGAAAACATAAAAATAAGCTCCCAAAGAAGCAAAAGGAACCAAAACACCAAACCAATAAACAAATCCCTGGAAAAAAACCTTCTGGCTTCCTTCTTAACCACCCTTATTCAAAAGCAGAAGAAAGCCAGCCAAGAGTTTCAGCTCCTCTGATGTTTATCTAAAGTATAAAAAGCAGTGTCCCTATGATTCAAATGAATTTAGAGAACACACATTTATTGAATACCACTGTAGTATGTGAAATTCTGATATCAACACTAAGTTTTAAAATAAATATATTATTTAAGATCTAGTGGGGATTTTACAGCACTTCACTAAGACCTGCTGGAGACAGAGTGAGTTGGAACAGTGAGTAATGGACACGAGTGGGAAGCGTCGGCCTGATGCACAGTCTTAGACGAGCTGCCGTCTCTCTTCTGTACCGTGGGTATGGTCTCAGTGAGGCTGAGAGCTGCAGATGCAAAGCAGTGATCCTAATTAACTAGAACTTAATTTACAGCACAAGTGCACACACACACACATGCATATGCAGCGATGCACACGTGCACATGTGTGTGCATGCATATACACCTATATACACATGTACACATATGCACACACACATATACCCACATACATACACATGTAAACACATGCACACACACACATACTCACATACATACATATCTACACACACACGCACACGCATATGCTCACATGCAATAAACACACACGTGCGTGCACGAATATACACACACTCTTATTTAGTTCTTGCTGCTTGTCTTGCAGGGCCATCCCTCTTTATGGAAGTAAGCATAAATTTAAAATTATCTGACTTAATTTAAACAAACTGTTAAATTAGTTATTAAATGTTTTTGAGTGAAGATTATAACAGTCTTCCCGAATGATCTTGCGTGGAGTGTGCCTTTGGGCACGTGGGTGAGCACTTGAAGTTGGTCTGTTGCTCAGTCCCTCCAGCCTCTTTGTGACTTCCTCTCCTCTCCTGGGGTCCCGACCTGTTTGCTGCCCCCTTGTCTGCTACCACCTGCTCCTGGTCCCAACACAGAGCCAACCAGCAATTGGTCTCCTGAAAGTTCACCCTCCGTTAGCTGATACCAGCTATGGTGCTGAGGACTTAAGTTGTTACCCACGTGTCCCAGGATCATTTGCATGTGGCTAGAAGACTCCTGAAGTCCTCAAAGTCTAAAGAAATGGTTTTCCCTGAAGAGGAGGCAGTGTGGGAGGCCTGTGGTGGAGATGCGTGTGGCTGCGCTGGGGGAGCCACCGGTGGGCATTTTAAAAATCCCGCACCGTGGCTGCCCCTCCCCCTTTCTCCTGGCTCCTGGGGCTGGTTCTGCTTTTTAGCAGAACCTATTCGTTGTTCTTTTTACTTTTGAATGAATTAATCAATTAGCTATTACTCTCTGAGATACTTTCTTTGGGTATTGTACCTAATAAAAATAACACTAGAAAGCCACATTATTGTAATGAAAATTTAAGTTAACATTTTAAATACTATGTTTAAAATGTTACTCTAGAGTCAAGTTTTTCTTAAGTAACACTTTTTTTCATGTCTGGTAACAGAATCTTTGAAACGTTAAAATTGGAAGGCAGATGCTGAGTTGTCACTTACCGTGTGAAAGCGTTTAATCTTGGCGGGGTCTTAGCACTTCACATGTCATTGAAGAGGGTGGTATATTTATACGATTTCCAACCTTAAATGCAAAAGTCAATGAAAGTTTAGCTTATCATTATGTGCCTCTAAAACAGGAAGAAGAGCCATTCAAAGACATGTCTTTTAGTAAAAGCTGCTTCTAGGTCTGAAGTGTGTCCACAGTGAGGGAGAAGCAGCCGGGCCAGTGTGGGGCCTGCACTGTCTGTTTCATGCGGTTTCCCACTGACTGCACACACTGCAGGCTGGAGGCTGGTGTGGGGCTGGCATGCCGCCTGAGGGTCAATCATCTGTCTGCCGTGGTGACACCCTTCCCTCACTCGTTGGCTCAGCACTGGAGGGGACGCATCTGAGAAGGCTCATAGGAGCCGCTCACACCTGTCAGTGGGTGAACGGATGAGTGAGCATGTCCCGTGTGAGCGTTTGCCAAGTATTGTCCAAAGAACACTGACTCCAAACGTTCTGTGGGGGAGTAGCTTTGGGAAATAGTGGGTTTTCCCCACAGGGCTCTGGAGAACCATTGACAAATAAGCTCTGATATAAATATCCAAGAGAAGGATGTCGTTTGTAGCACTTCCCAGACTTAGGTAACCGCAGAGCGATCCCTCCCCCCACCTCCTCCCTTCTTCCTACCCAGGGCACCTCTGGGAACTCACTTGTAGATGCGGGTCTGTTCTAACCATCTAGTCAGCTGTTGACTGGAAGCAGCAGTCCAAACACAGAGGCATTAGGATAATACAGAGATCGTCTTCATGCAAAGGGTTTGCAGGGGCCAAGGGAAGACATCCCGTCAGCCCCCAAAGTTTCTCTGAAAAATCACTTGCTAAACACAGGTCACTGTGGAGAAAAGGCACAATGAGTTTTATCATATCATAGTTTCACATGACATGGGAGCCTTCAGAATGAAGACCCAAAGATATAGGGAAAACTGTCCATTTTGAGGCTTGGGTTCTATGAGGCAGGCACAGCCATGCAGAAATGTGATGGGACAAGAAAGGCATGATCTGATGTGCACAGACTGAGGGGACCCAGCAGGGCTGTCTGCTCAGACTGTCCTGCCTCTCTGTGCAGCATTCATTCCTCCAGGGTGTGGGGCAGGACCCTTTCTGCAATGGGCGTGTTACGACTTACAATCAGACAAGGTAGATCAGAGAATGTCTTTACACAGGCTTACAATCAGACAAGGTAGATCAGAGAATGTCTTTACACAGAGGCAGGGGAGAGATGAGAGCATATCTGTGACCCACCTTGGGGAAGGGATTCTAGTTTCTATGGCTTGTCTCAGGGGAGAATGAGGCTGAGGGACGGGGGGGAAGGAGCAGACCAGAGGAAATCTCTGATTTTGAGGCTGCTTCTGAGGCCTTCACTTTGGGTATTGCTTTCTGGGCCCCACTAGGTTGAATCATCAGAACAGACATCCATAGGATCTATATCTCTTACCTAACATCAGACTTCACTAATGATTCAAAAGACACAGGCAAACACTAGGCACAGAGACGCATCCTTTTCCCGGAGGGGCCCCAAACCTTCAGACGCAGCTTACTAAAAATGCATTTTGGTTGCCAATTAATATAAAGCATTGTGGACAGAGTATGTGAAAACATTGTTCTCCAGGTCTCCCAAGTTGCTACCCCCTCATCACATAGGTGGGGGTGCCTGTGTGCCCACCTCCCATCCTCCCATGGGCCACACACCAGTGAACCACAGAATCCAGGTTAGATACAAGGAGCTGTTTAGGCACTCGGGTATATTCTGCCTAAAAGCATGTTTTAGACAGAGAATCCTAGGTTTCTTTCCACCAGTAAATACTATTAGCATGTTTACAAGGAGGTCTGGGCTGGACAACCATTCCTGCTGTCCTCAACCCAGAAGGGGAGAATTGTAGCCCACTGTTAACCCTCTCCTTGCCAAAGAGCCCCATCTCCAGCAATTCTGATTCGGGAGCCCTGATCCACCTCATATCCACCTCATATTCAACAAGGATTCACCCCCCCATGCTGGGCAGAGAGCTAACCATGAGGTAGCCCACGCCACCATTGTTAAGCTGTTCAAATATTCCTCCTTAAGTTAGGCTGAATTCTGTTTATATAATCCCCACTCGTTGGGCATACTCCCACCCTTTGGGGTTTAGGGCTGAGCCTAGACTCTCTTCGCCGTAACAATCTTGCAGGTAGCGGATGGCCTCGTTTCCACCTGAGCCTTCGTTTTTTCCAGGCTCCGTCTCTGGTGCGTGGTGCTGCTTCTCATCATCACGGCCACTTTGCTTCACAGACTCCAGTGGTCATTTCTTCCATAACTCAACTCAAAATTACTACTAAATCTGAACAGCACAGAGTTGCGGGAACTATCACTAACCTCATTTGGAACCTTGTAGTTTTAATAATGTAGCCTAAAAGTAAACATAAATTAATTTTAACAAGGTACATTTACTGAGCACTGTGTGAGTTTCCTATTGCTGCCATAATAAGCTACCACAAATTAGCAGCTTAAACAACACAAATGTGTCATCTTACAGTTCTGTAGGTCAGGAGTCTGATGCAGGTCTCGCCAGCTAAAGATCAAGGTGTTAGCAGATTTGCATTCCTTTCTGGGGTTTCTAAAGGAGGATCCGTTTCCTTGCACAAATGCTTGTGCTCAGAACTCGGCTGTTTGTGGTTGTGGGACTGAGATTCCTATTTTCAGGTTGCTGTCAGCTGAGGCCTCTTAGAGTCTCGAGGCAACCCCTGCTGCTTGGCCTGTTGCACCCTCTTCTGTCTTCAACTCCAGCAACAATAGATTGAGTCCTTTTCATGCTTTGAACTTCTTCTGTCTCAAGTGGGAAAGATTCTCTACTTCTAAGGACACTTCTGATGACATTGGGTCACCTGGACGATCAGGATAATCTCACCGTCTCAACATCCTTAGCTTAATGACATCTGCACAGTCCCCTTTGCCCTGTAAGGTGACATATTCACAGGCTCTGGCAATTAGGGCATGGACATCTTTGGGGCCACGATTCTCCCAACTACAAGCACTGTCCCTATGCCAAGGGTGTCCGTGTTGCGTATCTGTTAAGTCCGAAAGTCATAACTGATCAAGGCAGGCAAATAGCGAGATGAAACCAGAGTTAAGTGGCTTTCTAGTTGGATGGATGATGGCAGCACAGTACCAATTCACCAGTCTCTTAGTGACACTTACTATCAAACAAAACTCTTAAAATGTCTGCAACTGCTGGACTTCCATTTTGTACCTGTGCACTGTTTAAATCCAAGTGCAGCATCATCTATTTTTCCTATTGAATTTTACCATATTAGATTTGACCCACTGTTTGATTCTGTCCAGGGTTTTCATACATTGATTGTCATCCAATATATTAATTATCTTTTTAGTCTTCTGGACATCTTCAGCCCTGATGAACTCTTTTTGGACCTATCACTGCTAGAAAAAAGGGCTGCTGAAGACTGAGATCATTGTGATGTCAGTAAGGGTGTTCCAGTGAAGTAGTACCATGTGGGCGTCCTCCAAACAACTAGCAAATCATCTAACTGAACTTGCACCTAGAACATAGCTCCTCTTCTTGATTATTTACAAGTTTCAGATGTAATCATAGATTTGCAATGTCTACAGCACCTTCCTGATTGGCAGCCTAGTGACCATGGTAACCATGGCTTGGAGATGAGTCTGCCAAGACTGCTTGTCAGCAAGCCCGCTGACTCCGGGGGCCACCACTTCCATCCCAGGCTGTCCTGTATTCCTTCCTAAGACACCCCAGAACCCTACCTGGAATTGACAACAACCGTTCTGCCTCAGTTGGAAGCATTTGCCTTCTCTCTCTCTGCAAATGAGTTTTGAAATTTCTTATACCAGCTCTGTTCTCCCGGACTCCACAGGCACCATTCATTGGAATTGGGAACCTAACAGTCTCTGAATATTTTTGAAATGATTGTTTAAAAGGGGTACTGAGAAGCAAAATAGGAGTTGAGAAATTCTTTTTTTTTTTTTAAAGGTGACCAGTAAGGGGATCTTAACCCTTGATTTGGTGTTGTCAGCACCACACTCAGCCAGTGAGCGAACCAGCCATCCCTATATAGGATCCGAACCCATGGCCTTGGTGTTATCAGCACCACACTCTCCCGAGTGAGCCACAGGCCGGCCCTCAAGTTGAGAAATTCTAGTTTCTCTAAAATTTCTCTAGTCTTTAGAATGTGTAAGAAAATAACCCTAGTCAATGAGACATGGCTTCATGGTAAATGAGACACTCAGGGATATTTAGGTTACGAGGGTCTCACTTAGTGCAATACTATATTGTGCCCTACATGATACCCTAGCAGCCTGGAAGGGGTAGGAAGTCCTGTGAGAGGCTGGCGTCCAGGCGGGTGGTGACAGTGAGCTACTGAGACAGCACCATCAACACTCTACTCAAGGCAGCCGCATCCTGGAAAAGGAGGCTCTTAATTGCACAACCAAATCGAACACAACAATACTTCTAAAACGCATCATCATATGATTCCTCCCTAGAGCCCCCGAGGCTCTTTCTCAAAAGGACAGTTTGGAACAGAGTGTTCTACAGATTTTCCTAATACAGATTAGTTTTGAAGAACTATTTCTGTACCCATTTGTGTGAGAAACGCTGACTTAGGACACATTTAAAATCCAAAGATAAACAAATCACATTTTAAGAATCAGCTCAGCGAAATGTGTTGTACGTGTGATTTCATGACATCCAAATAAGGTCTGGCAAGAATGAAGGTGATGGAGGTCCACGCAAGGAAGGAAGCGGGAGCCTCAGGACGGGACAGGTGGCTTTTCTGTGATTGAGTTTTCGGTTCACCAAGAAATGGACGAAAGAGTTAACTCATTTCCCCACATCTCTCATCTACGTGGTGGACAGCAGTGTATTTTGCTCTCAGTTTGCTAAAGAAGGTACAAAAATATCTATTTTAAAACTTCTTAATGTCTTTGCCATTGAAATTTTCATAACAGAAGACACACAACTTGTTTCTCCAGGAAGCTGATAATTGCTGTTCAAGATTTGAGTAATGGAGCGAACTGTACAGGATTTTTTACATACTGTGGGGACACAGATCCCAATCTGTCACCACTGTAATTTCCTTAAAACAATTCCCATGTTTCCTTGTGGTCAAAGCGGTGGTTTGGGTAGGTTGAATCATTTCCAGTCACGCTGAGTGACTGGCACACAAGTAAACTGACAATAATCTTTTTATTGAGGATGCTGATTCTTAACCACAGTAGCATTAACCTCATCGTTATCCAGAATTATGCTTTGTTTATATCCAACAGGTACATAACACTAAGAGACATGAAATTTACAAATTTTGGTTTATTGTGACTTATTCTGTCATTCTAATAGAAATAAAAGTAAATTAAAGGATAGCAAAATACTGTCTCAAGAATAGGACATACTTTAGGCCAAACTTACATCTCTGCTCAGAATTCCCTCCCAACGTGGCCAGAATCTCCAGTTCACTCCCAGCCACCTCTTCCTGCTAACCTGGATCCAGCACAAAGCTTTTCCTGACTGCGACCTGCCCTTCACCGAGACTTAGTCACTGCTTTGGGTGCATATCACTATGACTGCTAGTGTTACACAGTTTTGTAACTGCCTGTTTACCCGCAGCTTCTTGAAGCGAGAGCTTACACTTGACTCATTTCTGTACCTCAGTGCCTATCCTTGGTAGACATTCTGTAAACAACTGTTGAACTGAAGTAAATTTGAATTCAGAAAATATTATAGATCATAGTGCAGTTAAAAAATGCTTTCCTTACGGGCCGAGCCCGTGGCGCACTTGGTAGAGTGCTGCGCTGGGAGCGCGCTGCGACGCTCCCGCCGCGGGTTCGGATCCTATATAGGACTGGCCGGCTCACTCCCTGGCTGAGTGCCGGTCACGAAAAAGACAAAAAAAAAAAAAATGCTTTCCTTACATGGGGTCCAGCTGGGCATTGACCACACTGGGCATTGCCGGCCGTCCCATCCTCATCAGTGCAACCTCCATGGGCTACGAACATCACTCTGTCCCATCCCAGCCCACCCTCTGACTGCCTAGCATTGGTCTGAACTCTCAGCAAACATGCAGACCCCCTTCTCCTCTGTTCTCTGCAGGAGCCCCGCACCCTGCTTTCATGCCCTCCCGTCCACCTGCACTCCCACTCCTTCCCACGGTCTGCATGTTTTCCATCCTGCAGGGCCATTTCAAATCCTACTTGCCCCATCTCAAGTTCTACTTGCCCCGTGAACTTTCTATAAGCCCTCAGCACTCAGCGAGGCTCCTTTGTAGCACCGATTGTCTATACCAGCAAATTTGCATGGAAGGGTATGCAGTGATTTTAAAATTAGCTTTATCGAGTTATCATTTACATACAATAAGTGTCACCAACTTGAAGCATACAATTCAATGGGTTTTGACAAATGTCTGCACTCATGGGCCCCATCATAGTGTGGAACAGAGCATTTCTGTCCCCATAGAAAGGCCCCTGGTGCCCCCTTCCAGTCAGTCATACCCAACCCATGACAATCACTGATCTGATTTCTGCCACTATTGTTTTGCCTTTTCTAGAAATTTCATGAGTGGAATAATGCAGATATGATCTTTTGTGTCTGAATTTTTTACCTAGCAGAACATCTTTGAGGCTCACCCGTGCTCCACGTGTTGGCGATTTGCTCCTCTTTATTGTTGAGTGGTGCTCTCTTATACAAATACACTGCAACTCACTTATCTGCTCACCAGCTGATGGGCGTTTGGGTTCTTTCCAGTTTGGGGCTGTTATGAATAAGCCTGCTGTGAACATTCAAGTATAAATGTTTTTATTTTTCTTGAGTAAAAACTCAGAGGTCAGTTGCTGGTCCATATGTCAAGCACATATTTAACACTACAAGAAACCACCACGCTGTCTTCTCAGAGTGGCTGTGCAATAGTGCGTCCCCCACCAAAGCCTGGGAGCGCCAGCTGCTCCACTCTTCACCCACATTTCTCATCTACCTTCCAAATTTTATCCAGTCTAGTGGATGTGACATGGCACCTCACTGCAGTTTTAATTTGCATTTCCCTAATGATTAATGACGTTGAGCATCTTTTTTGTGTGTGTATTTGTCATCCATGTATTTTCTTTGGTGAATTGTCTGTTCAATTTTTTTGCCTGTTTTTAGTGAGTTGTTGGTTTTTTGGATATTGACTTGCAAAAATTATTTGTGTATTCTGGATACAGCCTATTATCGGATATAACTTTACAGATATTGTTTTCTCATTCAGTGGGGTTTTTTTTTCATTTTTTAAAGTATCTTTCAAAGAAAAGTTTTTAATTCTAACCAAGTATATGCTTTTTGCAATTTATATAAGAAATTTCTTTCATTCTCAATGTCACAAAGATTTTCTCCTAGATGTCTTATGTTTTAGCTCTTACATTTAGATCTGTAATCCATTTGAGTTAATTTTTGCATATGGTGTGAGGTAAAGAGTAAGGATCAAATTTTTGTATATGAATACCCAGTTGTTCTTTTATTTAAAAGACTGTTCTTTACCCCAAAGTTACTTTGGCACCTTAGTGAAAAATCAGTTGACCGTTTATATGTGGGTCTATTTCTGGACTCTGTGTTCTGTTCCATTGATTCATGTATCTATCCTTTCACCAGTAACATGTCACGATTATTGTAGCTTCATTGTAAGTCTTGAAATCAAGTAGTGAGTCCTCTAATTTTACTCTCTTTTTCAAAATTGTTTTGGCTAGTCCAAGTCCCTTGAATTTGTATATAGATTTTAGAATCAGTTTGTCAATTTCTACAAAAACTCTGCCATAATTTTAATTTAGACCTTGTTGTATCTATAGATCAATTTGGGGAGAACTGACATCTTAATATTAAATCTTTTAATCCCAAACATGATGTATCTCTTCATTAATTTAGGTCTTAATTTAGCTTCTCTCAACGTTTTGTAGATTTCAGCATATAAATCTTGTATAAATTTTGTTAGATGTATGCATAAAGAATTTCACTTCATGTTTTTGATGCTACGGTATATATGTGTATATGTGTGTGTGTGTACGTATAGTTTCACCCTTCAGATTTTGCTGCTAAGGTACAGAATTACAATTGATTCAGGTATATGGACAGTGCTCACCCACTGTTAGTCCCAGTCATGGCCTTTCACGTCACATACTGTCTAATTCATCTACAGAAGCTTTATTCGGGTCTTTTTATAGCTTTCCTTACTCTCCTCATTGTGCTTACCCTTTCCTCTACCTTTTGAATATATGGAGTATATTTACAGAAGCTGTTCAGACATCTTTCTCTGCTAATTCCATCATCTCTATCATTTTTCTGTTTCCTCATGTAGATGATGGGTCACGTTTTTTGTTTCTTTAAATGTTTGGAAATTTTTGTTTGGTTGCCTGATACCATGAATTTTACACTATTGAGGGCTGGGTTTTGTTGCAACAAAACAGTTCTTTAAACAATTTTGGGCTTTGTTCTGGAATGTGGTCATATTCTTGGAATCAGATGAATCCTTTGAGACTTCCTTACAAGCTTTTGTTATGCCCAGAGCACGTCTAATGCAGGCTGTGGATTTTATTGGGGGGCAGTAGGGGAAGCAAATAAAGCAAGATGATAAGTGATGCCAAAAAAGAAGAAAAGAAGAAGAGGGAGTCTGAGAACAGCAAAGAACTCTTCTTTCTTCCCGTCTGAGTTTGTTTCAAATGGTGGATTTCTAAGCCCCTTGTCAAAGGCTCCAGCTCTGCCCTACACAGCCTCCTGGGCAGTCTCCTGAGCCCAGCCCCCTGCCTCAGCCCTGCTGATGCTGCAGCGTGTCCCGTGCTCTGTGAATGGTGCTTGGTAACGATCCAGTGGATTTAGCTGGATGGGTCACAAGCTCACAGCTCTAGCTTCCTTCCCAGCCTGAGCAGTGCCGGTCACCGGTGGGAGGTTGCCCCTCTCTGTCATACGTTTTGCTCATAGCCTACCATTGTCCAGGGACACAAGTCAGGCTTGCTCCACCAAGCCTGTGCTAATCATGCCACCCTTACCCTTTCTTTCCTGCACTTGGATTTCTGACAATCGTGATGCACCTGTCCCAGCATATTAGTGCTTGTGAACTGGAGTGTCCACTGGGAAGGTCTGTGGCTGTTAGACATATGCATACCTGCCTCCTGCCTTTCCAGGCTGGGAATCTCATTCAGTATAGCTTGTAAATGGCCCTCACATTCAAACCTTAAGAAATTCTACCAGAATTTCACATGCCCACATAGGTGAAAATCACTGAACTATATTGTAAACTATTTGAAGTCCAGGACTATAAATTTTGCTCAGTAGAATTTTGTCGAACGTAATTAAATTTTGCATTAAGATTTTTGTTTAGATCAAAACCTGCAGTTTTGCTGATATCAACATCTTTAAACTATAGATCAGGGAAGGGAAAATTACAGACTTTGGCCAACCAAGTCTGGTCAGGCCGATTTATTTACATAATTGTCTATAGCTGCTTTCAAGCTACAAAGGCAGATTTAAGTAGTTGTGACAGAGACCATATGGTCTGCAGAGATTAAAACATTTACTATATGGCCCTTAACAGAGAGGTGTTACTGATGCCCGCTTTAGATGAATATATTTATATAAAATAGCCCGAGGTGTGCTTTGCGCTCATGTGGGATGCCATGCTGCGGTTTCAGTTCTCTGGCTTTCCAGGAACCTGTGTCAACCGTAATGTATTTTGCTTCCTTTTCTCCTTAGACTCACGCCCACTCTCCTGTCATCTCTGCTGCGGAGCCAGAGGTGTCAAACCACCTATTTCTGTTTCTATACCAGGCCTGTGTTTTCTGCACAGATCAGATACCATGATGAGTGAGGTAAGAACCAATTTTATTTTCAGCAGAGACTGTAAGTTTGGTTAATTGTGGCTACTTGAAAATCACACTACAGCTGACTTTATCTTCCTTTGTCTTCCTGGAACCCATGAATTCTAATGACATTTTCTATTCAAGTGGAGATTAATTTTGGTCAACTAGCACTTCGTTTTACTCAGATGGCGACACAGCACCATGCTCCGTGCAGGAGGTGAGCAGCTTCTCCAGGCTGTTTGTGCCGATTGCTTACTCCTTGATATGTGTCTTCGGCCTCCTGGGCAACCGTCTGGTGGCGATGATTTCTATCAGAAGGCCCAGTCCATGACAGACATCTGTCTCTTAAACATGGCCATTGCAGACATGCTCTTTGTGCTCACTCTCCCATTCTGGGCAGTGAATCACGCCACGGGGTGTGGATTTGCAGCAACGCTACGTGCAAGCTGATTAAAGGCATCTGCGCCGTCAACTTCAACTGCGGGCTGCTGCTCCTGAGCTGCGTCAGCATGGGCCGGTACATCGCCATCGTGCAGGCCACCAAGTCCTTCCGGCTGCGATGCAGAACACTGCCACACAGTAAAACAATCTGTTTCATTGTGTGGGTAGGGCCAATCATAATCTCCACCTCGACTTTGACCTTCAATCGGAAATACAAAATAGAGGAGAGTGCTGTCTGTGAGCCCAAGTACGACATCGTCTCAGAGCCCATCAAGTGGAAGCTGCTGATGTTGGTGTTTGAGCTGCTCTTTGGTTTCTTTATCCCACTGCTGTTTATGATTTTTTGCTACATGTTCGTTGTCAAAACCTTAGTGCAAGCTCAGAATTCTAAAAGACACAAAGCCATCCGTGTAATTATAGCGGTGGTTCTCGTTTTTTGGCTTGTCAGATTCCTCATAACATGGTCCTTCTTGTGACCGCTGCCACCGTGGGGAGTATGGACCGATCCTGTGACAGCATGAAGCTGATCAGCTACGCCAGGAACATCGCAGAGGCCCTTGTTTTCCTCCACTGCTGCCTCAACCCCGTGCTGTATGCATTCGTCGGTCAGAAGTTCAGAAGCTACTTTCTGAGGATCATGAAGGACCTGTGGTGTGTGAGGAGAAAGCACAAGTCACAGGGCTTATCCTGCTCCAAGATGTACTCAGAAGCCTTCATTTCCAGGCAGACCAGTGAGACCATGGATAATGACAGCACGTCACCCTTTACTATGTGACCTGCAGGTGTGAAGTCAGATACCCCTAAAGCACTCGTGACACATGCTGATAGGTGTTAGGCAAAAAAAAAAAAAAAGTCTTTGGCCAGGTAGGCGTGGGAAATTAAACAAATGTAAGCAGGTGTCTTTCCTGCAGGGTCAGGAGCTCGCTGTGCTCACAGCTGTATAACTCTCTGCTCGGGGGTGCTGGGGGACACTTCCCGCATGTACTTGACAAAGAAAGGTTTGTGGCTCTGGAGTACCTTACATAACTTCTGTTCCCAAAATGGATTTTGGGAAATGCTGAATTAAAGTGAATTGTTTACAAATGTAAAAATTTTCAGAAATATTCATGAAACAAACCAGTTTTTTTTTTTTTCTGGTGATAGCACAAAATAATAACACATGCAAACCCAAACAGAAAAAACACAGACAAGCCTTCATGTAACTCATTTTAGGCAAACATTTTAACATTTTATCTATCGAAATGTTTACTGTAGATAATTCTAAGTAGCAAAATTGACTGACCTGTGTTTTATCTCATTTCCCTTTGACACACTTAACACACATGAGAGTGTGAGAGGTGGCAGGAAGACAAGCCTAGGGTTCACGAGCTGGAAAGCTGTGTGGGAAGGTGGGAAAGTGGCTGAATATGCATTGGTGACAATCGTCACTATGGATAAGGCGGTTAGGGTTGCAACAGGCCATCAGGAAATTGTAAGTTTGCTTTTATTTCCTTGGAACCTGCTCTCTGTAATGAGGAACCCTCCTCAAGAGGCCGTAAGGCTGGGAGTTCAGTGGAAACGGGGTCTGCCCTGATGTGGCTTGTAGCCGTGCTCCTGGCACCTGGTGGTTTTCAGCACACAAAAGTGGTTTAATAGACATTTGTTGAATGAATCATAATGAAATTGGAGTTTACTGTGCAGTTGGGTTAGTTATGGAATCAGATTTTGACAATCTTCAACTTCCTAGAAATGTATAGAACTCAAGTTTTTAAAGTGCTACGTAAATAGAAGAAAGTAAGTGGAAAAATATCAACTCAGGTACAAACGTATTAGAAGAGTACTGACATGAATTGCAAAAACACTGACGTGTTTAATCCTGACAAATGTATTTGACACTTTATATTATTCCCATAAGCTTTCATTACGTCTCTATATAAAACGCAAAATCATGTCTTAAGATTCAAAGTCTGTATTTTAAAGTGTGGTTGTAGCTTTGCAAAATAAAACTGTTCTGCATGTGGCGCCAGAACTGTCTCCAGCTTTGAGGTTCAGACAGCGGAGCCCACCCCCCAGAGAGCGGGGTACTTAGGGTGCTTCCTTACCTTCAACTCTTTTAGCGTTTGACCCCAGAAATCAAAGCCAAAGAGACGTTACTCAGATGCTTCTTTCAGTCCGATCAATGCGCTGATATGATCTATGGAGATAAGGCTTGTGTGGAAGCTGACACAGGCACATCTTGCTGACTTGCCACAGCTGGTTCATGGGCTGTTCTACGTCATTTACATTTTCAGATAAGTGACGCTGACTTCTTAACGTGAGAACCCTTTAACCATTTCACCTATTTGTATATAAATGCTTCTAAAATATACTACATACTTTACTTCTCCTTAAATGTAGCCCATTAAATGGCATCATTTTTCTTGCTGTCTTGGGCACCAGAACAGGCAGGTACTGACAGGTGTTTGGTGCTGTGATGTGTTGACACCCTCAGGAGACACTGAGGTAGGTGGGGTTGTTTCCTCCTACACTAAACAGCTCTGGTTGTTCTCCCACAATCCCATGTCTTCTTTTCACTGATTTCCCCCCGTCTCCTCTGCCATCAGGCTCTGGCTGTCTCCTCCTGGACCTTACCTTTCTCCCCCTTTAATCCCTCCTTAGCACTCATTGCAAACATTATTCTACTATGTCTGGTTGGGAAATCAGCTATCTGCACTAGTCAGAGATGTGTAGTAGTAGGGTCATGAGTTAGGACTTGCCAGTATTTTATTAATAAAACAAATAATCATATACACATGCATATATTTATTACATATGTGTAATGTACGTGTGTGTGCATTTATATAGGAGGGTACTTCAAAAAGTTCATAGGAAAATTCATATTATCTTTGAATTCTTTTTTTATACAAACTTGTTGAAGAACTCTCATATAATCATGTCTGTTTGTGCTAACCAGAAAACAATTTTTTTTTTTGGTTACAGTTACAAAGTAGTTAAGATGGTCTCAATCAATTATTTCTGGATAAGTGAGATTTTACTATATGTAAATCCTGGCAGAGGTAAAAATATAGGCAGTTAAGTAATATCTTGAAAATTGCATACCTTGATAATAGGCACTTAAATGTTGCCTTGTAAACTGCATACCAATTTGCTTTTGAGGACAGATAGACCAGTTTTTAAATGAGACCAGAAAAATAAAATATTCTAAAATCCTTTAAAGATTTCTGATAATGTGTGCAAATTGCAGGTGTTCTGGAGATATAGGTACATAAAATCTGAGCTAAATAAACACAATATATGAAGGCACTTCAAAAAGCTCATGGAAAAATAGAATTAAAAGATAATACAAATATTTCCATGAACTTCTCGAAGTACCCTCGTATATACTTATGGTGTGCTAGTGTATTAGTGTGCTATGGCTGCCACAATAGAACACCACAGACTGAGCAGCTTAAACAACAGAAATTTATTCCTCACAGTTCTGGAGGCTGGAAGTCCAAGATGAAGTTGTGGGCAGGGCTGGTTTCTCCTGAGGCCTCTGTCCTTGGCTTAGACACAGCCGCCTTCTTGTTGAGTCCTCAAAAGCCACTTCCTCTGAGACCACAAATTTCCTGGAAGGACACCTGTCAAATTGTATTAGGGCTCACCCTAAAGGCCACATGGACTTTGTCACCTCCTTAAAGAGCCTATCTCCAAATATATTCACTTTCTGAGGTATTGGGGGTTAGGACTTCAACATGATTTGTTTGGGGCGAGGGACAGTTCAGCCCACATGACTAGTTTTCTAAGGTAGAGTATATTTCATATTAAAGTTAATTTCAAATACTTGAGAATTCATTTCTATATAGTTCCCTCCTTTCTAATACATTATGTTTCAAATATTCACTCCCATTTCAGGCTTTTCAAATGTATATCCCCACAGAAAGATGACACAGGGAGAGACCACACCGATCTATTTAGCCTGTGCAGTATCTGAGCTCCATCCCCACCCACCGTGGGAAGCACTCTCTGAGCAAGTCCTTAATGCCCTGGTTCTCGTGGTCAACTTCCTGTCTGTGATCCCCACCCCGAGCTGGGGGCTTCTCCTGCCTTCTCATCCCACCTCATTCTTGTGTCTCCTCCCCCTCCAGTTCTCCTGCAGTAGGAACTTCCCCAACCCTGGGCTGCTCCCATATTCAATGCAGACGTCCCTCTCTTCTCGGGGACCTCAGGATGGTGACCACAGCTGTGGCAGTTGAGATGGTGCCCGTGAAGGCTGGGACCCCTTGCTCACCCCTTCATATGAGCAGGGTACTCATGGCTCACGAGTGCAGGGGCCCCTGTTGTCTCATCCAGGTCCCGGAGCACCTTGCTTCCTCCTCAGGACAAGTTGAAGAACGTTGGTGTTTTGCATTCACCACCAGACTGTTTGAATCATCACAGCCCCAGGAGAAGAGCGACTGATGCTTTCTACATCCTGCTGGTTGCTCTGTGGAGAACCTGACGTGCTCCCCGTCTTTGTGCTCAGGCATCTCACAAAACAAAGAGGCTGCTTGATGCAGATAAAGGCCAGCCTCACCTGGGCATGCTTGCAGAGCTCAGAGTGATCTGCTGTGATGTAGTTTCACATTTCATGATCCAGTATGTACATCTGCAAACTGCTTTCTTGAGTTGTGCTTGCTAATATAATAATTTTCCTGATGCTTAATTTAGATAAAGCCATATGTATTAGTCAGGGTTTTCCAGAGAGACAGAATCAATATGATATGTTTATATGAGAGGGATTTATTAGGGGAATGAGCTCATGTGGCTGTGAAGAAAAGTCCCACAACAGGCCGTCTATAAACTGGTTGCTGGTTGAGTGGCTCAGTCCAAGTCCAAAGGCCTCAGAACCAGGGAAGCTGATGGTGTCCTTGGTGTAAGTTCTGGAACCCAAAAGCTGAAGAGTCTCGAGCTCTGATATCCACGGACAGGAGAGAAGAGTGTATCCCAGCAGATCGAGAGAGAGAGAGCGTCACCTCTTTCCTCTGTCTTTTGTTCTCTCTGGACCCCCAGCGTGTTGGACGGTTCCCACCCACACTGAGGGTGGGTCTTTCCCACCCAGGCCACTCAGACTCTCACGCTAATCCCTGCTGGAAACACCCTCATGGACACACCTGAAAAGATTCCTTTACCGGGTTTCTCAGCATTCCTTCATCTAACCAAGTTGACACCTAGAATTAACACCATATAAGAGCTAAAGGCAAGAATTGTGTCTTTTCTATTCCTTGTTTCATTTATTTTCAAATTTGGAGTCCTGCAGACGATGCAGGATGATTGACACAGCACTGTTATCCTCACCTCAAGGCTGTCCTCCTGGTCCAAGGGGGCTGCTGTGGCTCCATCCATCCCGTTTCCATTCAACCAACAGAAAGCAGGAAAGGGGGAAGCAGGCGGCCTCTTCTGTTTAAGGGCATGACCTGAAAGTTGTAGCATCTCTTCTGCTCCTGCTCTATTGGCCTTAACTTAGTCATGTGTTTACAGTGAGGTGAGAGAATGTCTGGGAAGTGTCCTCAGCTGGGTGCATGTGTCCACATCCATGTAGTAATAACAGACACACAGAAGTTCCATTCCCGTGTAAGGAGGGGAGAAGACACTGAGGAAACAACCTCCAGTGGGTGGAAGAACAGCCGTACCCCTCGCTTCAGATGCAGGGGAAGGTTAAGCATTTCAGAAGAGCAGGCATGAGAAGAGGCCACGGCTTCACCCTGGGCATCCAAAGACGCCAGAGGCCACTCAGGCAGGGGCGTGGCTGACCATGCTGTGAGACTGGGGTCCCCAGGATGCTTCCCTGCAGGGCACCCCAATATGCTCCTGCAGCCTAGTCCACTATCTGTGGCACCACGGTGTCCAGAACCAGCTGGCCTAAATGTCCAGAGCAGTATATTTAGAATTAGTATATTTAGAATTGTTTTCTGCCTTATTTTGAAAGATGAACTGGATTCTTGGATTTAATGTGACATTTGGGGGTCATACTTCTGAATCTAGACTGTGAAAAGATGAGCGAACATGCCTTTTCATGCTAGTGGTGACAAATGCATGCACGAGCATCGTAAGGCATTTCCAGAAGTCCCAGCTTGGCGGGTTGTGGCGTGTGCACCCGGTGTCTGCTTGCACAGGGCGCTGCTGCCCTCCCGTGGTGGGAGCCACCTGCCTGGGGCCCCAGGACACACTGTCCCCTGTGCCTGCACAATTCTCCAGAATGTCAAAGGGCAAAGTGCACGTGTATGTCTTAGTAGGGAAATTTTAAAGTTTAGTTCAAACAACAAATTCATAAAATTAATAGAATCTTATACTATATTTTCTAAAAAATTGTTACAAAATCTTTAGAATAATTATTAATTTAAAAAGTCTGACTGCAGTATTACTGCAGTTCATTTTTTCCTTATTACCTTTAATATTCATAGGATAGTAGATTGGCTCTTTAAGTGTTTTTGTTTACTTTGGGACTGCCTATATTTTGGTTTTTAGGTACAGTATTTGCTTATTTGTTCATTTGTTTTAGTCATAGCATGTGTATATATGTGTATGAATACATACCTATGAGACTAAATATATATATTTGCATATGATTTAGGAGTTTAGAAAGCTGGAAAAGTGAAGGTGCTTACATCACATTTCCTTACCAGTTTATCATAGATTAAAATTTTTAAGTTAATTTCTGTTGAGTACAGATTACATCTTTTTAAAAATCTTCTCTTTTAGGAGAAAGGGTAAGGAAGTGTGACGTAAGCACCTTCACTTTTCCAGCTCTCTAAACTGGGTGTAGCAGGATCCGCGTTTGCTCATTCTCAGGACCGCAGAGGCTCGCGGGGGCGGGCGGGCTGGGCTTTGCTGAGCGTCTGCACTGCTCTGGCCCACAGATATGCTCTGCAGACGCCTCTCCTTTCCGGAAAGCCTTCTCAGTGGGACTGTCTGTCACTAGTCATCTATCCGGTCCCCATGGAGAGGCTCATTTGCTGTTTGGCCCCGGGCCGTCACACCATCGCTGGATTGCAGGACCCCCTGCATGCCTAGGACCCCAGCATGTACGCCCGGAGTCTGGGCTCCCCAGGGCTCCTGCCAGACTCGATGCCATGTGACCCCTGCTGTGCCCCCCCTACACCCCCGCCACCCCACGGCTCTGCCTCCCCCTTCCCGGACCCGCTTCTCTTTCAGCTGGGGCATGAACCACGTGTGCTCATCCACAAAGTCTCACTTGGGGCCATCCGTCAGTGGGGCCCTCGCGGGCCACTCTGCCTAATTGGGTCTCTGACGATTGTCCTCTAACACCGCACCCTCTTCTTGGCCTCCCAGCAGCTCACATATTTATCTGTCTGTCCACCCATTCTTTCTAGGTATTTCACCTTTTAGTCTGTGTCCCCACCTGGAAGTGAAGCATCGTCAGGGCAGGGCTGTGTCTAGCTCACCACCCGTGGCCAGTGCCCGCACGGGGTTACACACCCAACTGTGTTTGTGCAGTTAGTGCAGGGACACAGAAGTGGGTGCTAACTCTGCCTCCAGTGCCTTTTCTGTGAGCCACTCTGGCTGCTTGGCCTGGGCTGCGCTTCTGACCCCGTTACACTTTGTCAACGCCCCCCTGTGGCAATTACAGAAAACGTTATGCTCTTTTTGTCTGCGTGACGGCAGGCCCCTACCGTGTGAGTTCTTTGCTCAGGGACCATCTTTTTAACTACGTATCCTCGTTTCCAGAAATGCCTACCTAGCTCATAAGCCTCACTTAGTTCTCTCCTCTCTCTGCGAACAGTCCCACCTAGAACACCTGCACCGCATTTGCCTTGGCGAGATGAGTCACAGGCATAGGTGAACTGCTCCAACGCATGCATCCTGAGATGAGTGGTGGATTTTTGAAGCTATGGTTAGTAATAAAAAACTGTATGTGGAATTGAGATGAAGGGACATTGCCGTTGTCTGCATCTGGTTTGAACGCAACATTTTTCAGAGAAGCAACCCAGAACGCTCTTTGTAGGTGTCATGTAGATCCTGTCTTTCAAAGCACAGGTTTGGCTCCCTGCACGCTCAACTGGGGGTTTTCAGGTCCTGTCAATACTTTGCAAATGAAGGAGGGACACTGGGCCAGTCACTTGCCCGGCCACTTCTGCACCTGAGGCTCCTCCAGGCTGTTTGCAAAGCAGCCTGGGCCACCAAGGCCAGTGCTGGAGGATCTCAGTGAAGGTGTCAGGCTGAGCAGAGAGCACCCCCACCCATGCTCCCTCAGCCCCTGGAAGCTGCAGCTGCACCCACCTGACTCCAGGTGCAGACATGCGGGGAGAGGACGTGGCAGGTGACTCCAAGAGCAGGCCTGCGGGGAGAGGATGCAGCAGGTGACACTAGGTGCAGGCCTGCAGGGAGAGGACGCAGCAGGTGACTCCAGGTGCAGGACTGTGCGGAGAGGACGTGGCAGGTGACTCCAAGAGCAGGCCTGCGGGGAGAGGATGTGGCAGGTGACTCCAGGTGCAGGCCTGCAGGGAGAGGACGTGGCAGGTGACTCCAGGTGCGGGCCCACGGGGAGAGGACGCAGCAGGTGCTGAATCCATGATGAGAGCGCACTGCGGCCACGTAATAAGTTCATTGTCGGTGGCCCCATGCCCAGGGCCCAAGTGCAGACATTTCTTCCTCTCAGTCCCTGGAGATATTAGGCATTTTCTAATTCTCAAAGAGTCATTTCTCTACTTCACACCCAGTAGGACAGCTACTATAAAACAAACAAACCAGAAAACAATGAGTGTTGGCGAGAATGTGGAGAGATTGGAACTCGTGCCCTGCTGGTGGGATATAAAATGGTGCAGCCGCCGTGGAAGACAGCGGTTCCTCAGAGAATTACACACAGGACTCCCACACAACCCAGCAGTTTCACCCCTGGCTGCACCCCTAGAACTGAAAGCAGGGTCTCCAAGAGATATTTATACACCCCCCGTTCACAGCGGCATGTTCACAATGGCCAAAAGGTGGACATAACCCAAGTGTCCATTAATGAATGAATGGATAAGCAGAGTGTGCTGCACACATTCAATAAAATACTATTTAGCCTTAGAAAGGGAGGAAATCATGTCACGTGCTGCAGCCCAGGTGAGCCTTGAGGACAGTGTTGTAAGTGAAATAGTCCGGTCATAAAAGGACGAATACTCTAGCTTTTCACACGAAGCACTCACAGTGGGTGGTGGCCGGCAGGGTCTGCGGGGAGGGGCAATGGGAGTTGTGTTTCATGGGGACAGATTTCAGTTTCACCAGGTGGAAACAGTCCTGGAGATGGATGTTGGTGATGATTGTACAACAGTGTGAATGCACTCGGTGTCACTGAATTGCACACTTAAAGATGGTTGAAATGGTGAATTTTATGCGATGCATATTTTCCCACACACATAAAAAAGAGGCATTTCAAAGATGACTATTGTTTGAGGATCCCACGACCGCTCAGGGATATCCTAGAGCCTGTGAGAGCCACCCCAGCATCCCACAGCCCCCACCAAACCCGCAGGCAAGCACGAGTCTGTTCAGTAGCCCCACATGTAAAACACCAAAAGTGTTGATTTAATTACTGGCAGAAATGATTATGAAAATATAGGAGAAAAGCTTTCCCCAATAACAGCCTTATCACATTTTGCTTGCATTAGCATCTTCCTGGAAGATTCTTTAAGGTATAATTTTGTTTGCTTCTGGCTCCAGACTTTCCAAGTATATTTTTTAAAAAGCAAGCCTTAAATAATTAATAAAGAGTATTTGTTAACTTTAAATCAGGTTAATTTGTTCATTTATTTATTATTTGTCCCACACATTTATTAAGCACCTACTGTGTGCCAGGCTCAAGATGACTTGGCACAGTCCAAGCTTCAGGGGCTGACAAGGAGGGGAAGCAGTGGGGTCACACAGGAGGGGAGCACGGGGACAACGGGCAGGGTGGCCTGTGGGGCAGGGGATGGCGGCCAGCTGGGACGCTTCTCACAGGAGGGCCTAGAGCAATTCCCAAGGCACAGCCTGGAACATTCCGTGCAGGATCCCTGTGCCTGGAAGACTTGTACATGGCTGAGGAGGAATCATCGGCTCAGTAGATTTTGGAAGGAAGAAGATTAACAGAATTTTAAAACAATGGTCGCATTCTCTCAGTAAGGAAAGAAACTCATCACCCAAATTACCCTTCGGGCCGGCCACCTTCCTCAGTTGGCTCGAGTGCAACCTTACAGAGCCAAGGTCACGGGTCTGGATGCCTGTACCGACCAGCCACCCCCCAAAATAAGAAAAGTAAAATCTGGGCCCTTGGCTGTCCTTCCCAACGTCAGAATTCACGCAGGGCTGCGATCTGTGAGGTGGCAGCAGGACATGTGCTGGCTTCGTCACAGCAAGGAGCGAGTCACCGGACAGAAGCGAAAACGTGCTGCGGCAGCAACACAGTCGCAGTCCTGAGGACACGCTCTCCTTTTGAGTCACTTCCTCAGAGGCGACCACTTGGAGAACAATAAGCAGCTTGTCATCTTGTCATCCCTGTCTTTACAGGAGAAAGGCCGTCCGGGTGCCGCGCCACATGGGCTTCTTCGGCAGGATGGGGCTGGTCGCTGAGAAATGCCGTCGTGTGACCCGCAGCCTTCCAATGCACAAAACGTGTCCTGCCTCACAGAGGTGAGAAACGACACAAGCCAGACAGAATCGTCATGAGGCATCCAAAAAGGGCTGTTCCAGACAGAGAGATGATGACAGATCCAGGCTGAACAGAACTTTCCAGCATCCTGTTCATCGAGCAGTCATTGTGGTTTGCACTGAGCCAGGCTCTGTGTTGAGGACATGTGAGCAAAAAACGATGTCCCCACAGGGTCTGCGGTCTGCTTGGGAGAGTAAACAAAGGCAACAGAATTAAGCAATCATTGAAGAACAGCAAGTGAATATTTGCTGAGTGCTGACGACAGGCCAGGCTCTGTGCCCAATGCTTTATGTGCTACTCCACTTAATCCCCGTAGTGATACCACGAGGCAGGTTTTATTATCTCCATTTGCAGAGGAGGAAAGTTGAGATCAGTCAGGTGATTTGTCACAGGCCACAGACCAGGATGTCGCCCCCACACCCCCCTCCTTAGCCATGAACACAGCGGGTCTTAGCACTGGCTGCACGTGAATAGAATTAATGAGGGGACTTCACAGATACCTGTGTCCGGGTCCTTCCTCTGAGCCAACGAGTCAGCACACCCAGGGCTGGCTGGCGAGGCACTGGGTTTTCTAAAAGCTCCCAGGTCCCCTGAGCCTGCTGTGCTGCATTCGGCATTGGGAGGGCAGAGAGGGGGTCTCGGCAGCAACGCTGTGCTGAGCCTTCCCCAAACCCGGCGGATTCTGCCAGGCTGGAATGTGAGCGGGGGAGGAGGAGGGCGTGCGACAGCCACAGCATTCCTGCAGTAAAGACGCACAGGCCAAGGCAAAAAGCCACCAAGGGCCTTGAGCTTGGAAGGTTTAGTAGTTTCCCGTAACTTCCTTGTGCACAGTGCTGGCCTGCAAATCCTTTCAGATGAGTGAGTCGCTGTGGGCTGGTTTTACCACACCCGAGGCCTACATGGCTACGCCACGTGTCAGGTGACCACGATGCTTCATGTGGTTTTCACCTGTATGAGACACGTGAGTCTAAATGCCCAACGGCAGGAAAATGATTAAGAGACATCTTCTAGAGGGACTATTGTGTAATCATGTAACAAATGCTTATGGGGGATTTATCATAATGTGGGAAATGCTTCTGTTAAACATTAGAATGTGCAAAGCAGCATTTGAAACTGTGCATGCATTAAGATCAGGGGAAGAAACCTGGAGCCATTTCAGTTGGAGGGGAAGAAAGCAGGCACAGCACAGAATCTGCTCACGTCGGAGAATCTTACTCAGACATTTCACAACTTCAGCTGGTCATGGTTTCCTTCTAAGCCCTTTGAAATCCCATTCACTTAAGAGAAAATAAAACCTGGGAAAATATTAAAGTACTGCTGATAGAATTCATGTTCCCCAGGAACTATCACCTGACCGATCTCAACTTTCCTCCTCTGCAAAATGATATCACTATGGGGATTAAGTGAAATAGCACATAAAGCGTTTGGCACGAGCTTGACCCATCATAAGCGTTCAGCAAATACTAATTTGCTGCTCTTCAATGATCTATTAATTCTATTTTCTTTGTTTATTCCCCCAATGTTCATTGTACTCCCTTTGTGAAGCAGATATTATCTATTTCCTTAGCAAAATAGGGGGAATATACTCCTAAATTTCAGATTTGGTTCTGATAAAAAACCTACCTGGCAGGCAAACAGCTCTGGAGGTGGGAGATGATTTTACCATTTTCCATCGCCTGATGTGATCAGTTTTGACCTCACATGTGACAGAGAGCATGTGATACTGCTCGGGGAGAGAGTGGTGTCTGCACGTGGACAGGTGCAGCTGCAGGTAGGTTGACAGGTGTGGCTGCTGGTAGCCAACAGGCACAGCTGCATGTCCCAGTGTAGTCACCGGGCAGACCCTGCCTCCTCTCAGCATTCTGGTGCTTCCTGTAAGGCCCTCACCTTACTTCTGGGTTTGAACAAACAATGACAGTAAGGAAAGTGACTGTCAAAATCCTTTGTCATCATCATGAGCTACAAGTTTGGGACATAATTTGTGAGGAATGAGATGAGAAGACATATCATCCAGGGAAGAAAGCCCTGCTCTCCCTCCCTGGGGGGATCTACAGAGCCCCTGTGCCTGCCTTTCATAGGCAGGGGGAGCTGCTGAGCCCTTGTGCCCCACTTCCACAGGGGGGTCTGCTGAAGCCCCTGTGCCCACCTTCCACAGGGGGGCCTGCTGAAGCCCCTGTGCCCACCTTCCATGGGGAGGTCTGCTGAGCCCCCATGCCCACCTTCCACAGGGGGCTCTGCTGAGCTCCCTTTGCCCACCTTCCACGGGGGAAGGTGTTCTGCTGAGATTCAGCCTTGTGTATGTTCTCTTCTCTACATTTTTGCCGCAGCATCGATATGAAAATTCTCATTTCAAATGCAATTTGATTTCCTACATGTGTATTCCTTCTAGGAGCGATAAAGTCCTGTGATCATTTTTTTTCAAGGAGAGGAAGCAAAGTAAGTTTCCAAAGCATTAGATATTCAAAGTTTTTTTTAAAAAGTTCTAGAGGCAATTTTGAGAGATTTAGCAGTTAAGTGTTTCTTATAATGAACTAGAGAGCTAACTGCACTCTTTTACATAATGTATAATCTATAGAAATGAAGCAAAGTTTTATAAAAACAGAAATGTAATGTGCACAGAAAACAAAAATGACTTGCGGAGACCAGGTAGTCAGAACAATACCAGTTTTCCACCTCCTTCTGCTCCTTTCCTGACCCTCCAGATCACTCTGCTTCAGGTGTGGCTTTGCAGTTGCTGCTGGTGCTTTTGGTCTGGTGACTACCCTGCATCACAGCCATGCGTAGAGGAGGCTCTAGCTTGCTGGCTCTGCCACTGTGCACAGAGAAGTGGCAGAAGGCGAACCTGGTAAACACACTCAGGACACCTGCTGCCACAGCAGTGCCGAAGTTTGTGTTCTGGTCCTTGTCATGCATCTCAAGAGTTCCTTTACTTCTGGAATCCTAAAATTGTGGTAATTATTGTTTAGATCCCAGCTAGTTCTTCTCAGAATGGGAGTTGGAGGAGTTTGCTGTGTCAGGAATAGGAGTCCTTGAGGTGGAAACACGGAGGCCCCACTACCCTCCTCCTGCCTTGGAGGGCACAGAAGACCCTGTGGTAGGA
Organism: Cynocephalus volans; assembly: GCF_027409185.1. Classification (NCBI taxonomy): domain Eukaryota; kingdom Metazoa; phylum Chordata; class Mammalia; order Dermoptera; family Cynocephalidae; genus Cynocephalus; species Cynocephalus volans. The sequence continues at coordinate 93,930 of NW_026902451.1, forward strand.
GTCTGAAGGCCGGGCTGGAGAAGCTGTGGACAGTGAGGTCAAGTGTGCTGTGCTGGTAGCTGAGGCTGTCCACAGCATTGGAGGTGGGCACCATGGTGCAGGACCACACAGACCCTGTGCCCTCAGAAGATGGCCATCGGGACACCAGCCAGGTCACTGGGCAGAAAGCACAGCACAAACAGCACCTGGGCCCACTAAAGCTGGGGCTGTTTTCTGGGGTCTCAGAGTCTTTCCTGGAGAGTCATGAGGAGGCTGGTTGCAGAACAGGATGAGGCCACAGAGGAGGACAAAGCAAATGAAGAACAGGACACCTGTCAGACAGCACCGGGTGAGGCATTAGGTGATGTTCCTGGCAGCCTCGGAGATGAATCAACTTTGGGAGTGAGGGGACCATCAGGAGCCAGACAAGGCTGAGACCCCCCCAGGCTGCCCAAGCTGACAGCAGGTGGACCCTGAGCCGAGGGTGGACCACGCAGAAGTGACAGTTGAAGGCCACCACACCCAGGAAGGCCGTCCCCACCACATGGCGAAGGCCAGCAGGAAGAGCAGGGCAAAAGTAGGAAACTGTCTACTTGTGAATACTTTTGTCTTACAATAAAATAGAGAGAAAGGGATTAAATGAAAAGCTCCCATAGACTCCAGAGGGTTCTCTGAGTGTAAAAGTGCTGCAGAGACTGAATGTGTTTTATATATTGTAGCATTTTAAGATCTTGGGAGTATTACAAGTAAATGATTTAACTACTTTCAGCTGTCCTATAATTTCATAATCACTGACTTTGCTTTTCAGATGAGCATGGTAAAGTTCTCAGTACAGCTCTTTCAACGGCAGCCACAGTGCTGACTCTTCAGTATGAGATGGCTCAGTCACACAGGACATCTTCACATCCAAGCGAAGCAAAAATGAAAAAGAGAATCAAAGTCCATGCAGCGTCTGTCTGGTATGTCTTTGGTTTCGTTTTTGTTAGAGGAAAGTGCTGAGTCTTTGAAAAGTTAGATACCTTTTATTTATTGTAACATAATTGATTGTGCATATTTGTGGTGTATCACATTAAATATCAATAGCTGTGTGCAGTATGTGATGCTTAAATTAGGATAATTAGTATATTCAACATTACACAATGTTATCGTTTTTTGTGGCTCTTTACCAATTTCTCACTAACCCCTGTCCCCGTTCCGCTTTTCCACCACTGGTAACCCCAGTTCTGTTCTCTCCTTTTAGGAAAGCTCGACGTATTATTGTGATTGTTCTTTCTTTCTCTCTTTTGATCAAAATTTCTCTTGGTATCCACAGCTTCTGACCTCTAATTATGGAGAAATGACTGTTTTTCAAATTGATGGTTTATTTTCATAGGTCTAATTTACAAACCAATTCTGATATTTTCAGATTAAAATGTTTTGCCAACTGAAAATAGATTATCAATACTATCAATTGACTTCCACTAATGAACTAAGATATCCTTGTTTATTTGTGAGTACACCTGTGTCTTTGTCTCATTGTGATCACTAACTATGTGATCTTCTCTTAGGAAAAGTAGGGGATAACAAGACAATAAGTAGTGGAAGAAGGACCTAGGCCAAGATTTGATCATCTGACATGGTCAGTAAATTTCCATTTGACCTTAGTGACGTTGCCTCTCCTTTCCAGGATTTGCATTCATTGGTCAAACAACTCCACTCTATTGATAGAACTGTGTTAAAGATCGACATCATGAGAAGATTCTAAAAAATTAGCTATGTATGACAAAATGCTTTAAAACCCTTATAAAATTATTATGTTTTTAAGTATCCTGCATTAGGTGATTTCAATTTTTTAACCTCAACCCTTGAAGAACCCACTAAACAAATAGGGCAGATTAAGTGATTTGTTAATTCTGTTGTTTCCCAACTCCTACAGACAGGCAAATGATAACGATCAAGGGCCGAATGTTACTGCTTAGGTATCCATAGCAACTGCAGCCTTGAGAGTCGTACTCGTCTAAACAGATTTAGAAAAAAAGATGGTGCACATTTTCTGTAAGAGTAGGATGTCTGTTGACGCTAGAAATCATGGCAGAAACTTTCCATTCTGATTAAAAATATTTTGCCACAGGAGATCACGATGAATTCTTTACTTGGAGCTATGTTCTTTATTTACATATTTTTAAATAATAATGAGCAACCATAATAATAAACAGTGACTTTTTTTGCATATGTGATAGGTACATATTAAATACTTCAGAGGTTACCTGTATAATAAATATATAATGATAAATATAAATGCATGATTTATTATTATAAGCCAATATTTTATGATGATATTGTATATTTCAATATCATATAAAATTGAACTTTACCCGATATCAACATTTCATAATAGAAAATATAAAAAAAGGAACATTAACACAAAAATCAGTCTCTCAAAATCATTAAAAATTAAAAAATACTATGATATATAAATGTATTTTAAAATAAAGTTTTAAAATGCACAAAGAATTGATTGCTCTATCTAATAATCTTGATCTTTACTGTATGACATTAGATATTATTTCCCACATAGAAATATTTGTTGAATTTGTTGAAATATTTCTTGAATTGCATTGATGTTGGTCTAATTGTTAAGAGTGGGTCTAAAATCATTTCTAAATTTGGCATTAGAGTATGCGTTGCTTCATATAAGCTCATTTATTTTTAAAAAGTAAATATATTTTGTCCGTTTGCCTTGATTTTTGCTTTTGCTCTTGAAATTAACGCTGTCTTTGCTAATTCAAATTTGAGAAGTTTCCGACTTCATGTCAGAGTATACCACAAAAACATCCACATTGTTCTCTCGTTCATTTCTTCTATTAAATTATTTGCAAAGAACTATTGCCTATAGTAAATATCCACATTTTAGAAAACACAAGCAAACATTATTGGGTGGTGTTCAATTAACAGAACATTTGAATTTCCCAGCAAAGTTAAATGTACTACTTGAAATCATTTGTCAAACTTACATATTCAAGGACTTATTTGGCTTCCCAAATTTACATCTTGAAAAAATACTCGTATGATTTGTATAAAGTATACTATTTATGTAAATTTATTGCTATTTAGTGTATCTGAAAGGATGATTCATTGTTCACAGGGCCACAAACACAAATATGTGCATGTATAATATGGCAATAGCCTCAAGCGAGAGCAACAGATCAGATCCTTTTGCTTCTCTTCTTTTGTGAAATACTGACCTTAACCTTTGACTTCATGCTTTGTTGTTTATGTTGTTTTCTGCTCTTGCTTTTGGCATGATGTAAATTAACTCTTTCAGTAAAGTAACACTACTATCTTGATTGTTAAGTTTTAAGTTTCACAGGATAATTAGTTTTTCGGTTTTTTGGGTATTTTTTTCTAATTTTCTCAATTTGTTGACTAGTCTTTCTTGGATTTGACAAATTCTTGAGAAATGCCACTAAAGAATTCTCCAATGGAAGCACTGCAGTATTTAACCAGTGGGTAAATTGTCTTATATAACTGAGACATGAGTATATTAATGATATATATAATATTCAACTAGCATTTCTACATTTACTTTTTAATTAAAGTTTTCAAGACTGGGAACATTTCTGTTTCTGTTTCTTTTGAATGACAAGTATCATATAATAACTGGCATAACAAATTCCTGCCAATAATTTCAATTCAATTGAAGCAATATTTTTGGAGAACCCACTATGTGCCAACTATCCTGAATTTCTATCCCTCTCTGTTAGCATTAACATATACTTAATATACACCCATTCTAAAATTATTGTTATGGACTGCATTTTTGTGTACTCTCAAAATGTATATGCTGAAATCCTGCCCCCCAGGGGAATGGTAATAGAACGTGGGGCCTTTGGAAGGTTTAGAGTAGGTCATGGGGGGTGGGCCTCATGATGGGATTGCTGTCCTTACAAAAAGAGGAGGAAACAGGGGATCTCTCTCCCTTTGTGTACATACCAACAGGGAAGGCCTTACGAGGACATAACCAGAAAGACAATTCACAGGAAGGATGCAGTCATCATGCTGACCTCCTGATCTTGGATTTCTAGCCTTCAAAACTGTGAAAAATAAATTTCCATCGTTTAACTTCCCAGTCTCTGGTATTTTGTTATAACAGCCTGAACTGAGACAATTATAACTTATCACTCATTTTCTTTATCCCTTCACAAAAGAGGTTCACAAAATATTTCCTATATTCTGCCTCTATGCCCTAATCTCACACTTATTTCAAAAACATTATAATATTTTTAAAACATTATATGTTTCCTATGAACAATTTGAGCAATTAATAAGTACACAGAGAATAACCAACCCTTCACCACCTAGAAATAGCATTCAAATTTGGTGGACTTAAATTCAAATAATTCATAATGCATCCGTATCATTATGCCATTTATTTTATTTATTTTATTTACTGTGGCATTTATTTTTAGGGAAGTTATTTTATGCTGAAACTCCAAGAAAGTACGTATCAGCTCAGTTTTCAGCATCTTCCCTTATTTTGATGCATATTTTAAAATATTTGTCCAGAAGGCTTCATAGCTATAGTTTTATAATCATGTTCTTAATGTAGGTTTGTGTGCATGTGTGCATGTATGCCTGTTTGGTTTCATGTTGTTTGTAGAGCTAGGGTTAGGGTCTGGAGCTCACAGATCCCTTGAGCCCATTCACAGACCCTTAACTTGCAGGTCTATGAGCTAGGTAACTGGACAACAAAGTCCTTGAAGCCTTGGTTGAATGAGCTAAGCAGTACACACAGAAACTCAGAAACTCAACTGCTACAGGCAAAGTCCAAAGTAAAACTGAAACTGAGCAGCTGCAGCAGAATAAACACACTCTATTGTTAGAGGCAAGCTCCCTGCTGCCAGCCTGCTTGCAAACTGCAGAACACACCATAGCTATAAAACTAAAAAGATACATTGGTGCACATGTGCACTAACTCCATGCACACACAACTTGTTGACAAGAAATGTGCTGCTCGACCCCCCAGCCAGACTGGCGCTGAGGGAGCCTGACTAAATTATTCTATTTTCCCCACAGTTGTTGTTTTTAGTGAGTTTACAGGAAAAGATGGATACTAAAAATAATGTTTACTTTTTCGTCTTTTAAAGAAAGTGTCCTTATTCACTCTTACATCCTCCAGAATCTCACTTGAACCTCTCCCACCACATCAATGAGATCGTTCTTGCTCTAGTAACACCAAAATACAATGGAAATGTTATAGACCTGTCTTTCTTGGATTTTTAGCAGCATTTAGCACTATGGAGTCTTTCTCCTTGGGATCTTCTTACCTAGATTTAATTGAATCACTATCTCTTGGTTTTCTTTTCATATCTCTGGATGCTCCATTTCAGAATCGTTTACTCTGTTTTTCTGGACATCAGCCTTCTCACACAATTTTTTCCCCCTATAAGTCCTCACCCATATCCATAGCTTTAAATATGATCTATTTATCATGCATACACTTATTTTCTGACCACATTTCTTCTCTAACCCTGGTGTATATATCTTTGAACATCTCATGACTCTCAAAGCCATTATTTCCAAAATAAAGATTACCATAGTGTAATCCTTTTCTCAGTTTACTTTCTAGCTATATAATACCTTTACTTACTACTATGTGGCCAGGAGCTAAGAGTCATCTGGATGTATCTTTCTCCCTCATCTAGCACAGGTGAGTTTTCTCAGGCCTTGTAGACTTTACCACCAAAACACACTGATGTCTCCACTTTCCCAATTTGTAGCCAGTAGCATCTCTAACCTGGACTAATATTGGTGTTTTCCAGATGAACTTTAAACTATTTCTTTCACTTGCTATTTCATTCTCTACATAGCAGACATTTTTAAAAAAATGTAAATCCAGTAATAAAAATCTCATCTTTAATTTTCTTTTAAGTGTTTTATTTAATATAGTACAAATGTAAAATCCTCGAGTCGGCCAACAAGTTACTGCATGATCTTGTCATATGACTAATGCCTCAGTCATATCTCGTGTTCTTCTCTACCGTTTTCTTCTACCAAGATGATCTTTTAGTTCCCTGACTGTGAAGAGATCTTTCTACCCTCACAGTATTCACATACGCCATTTCTTTTCACGGAGTGCTTCTCCTGATCAACTCTTCATGAGATTAATCTTCAGATATTCTTTTATTTAGCTCAGTTGCACATTCTCCTAAGTGGGTCTTCCTTGAATCTTCAATTCAAATTAAGTTTTCTAACTGTGATCTGAACTTCACTTTCATAGCAGTTTTCAAAATAATAATTTCTCATTTATTACCTGTCTGAGGGGATCCCCCATGTTTGTTTTGCTCATCTCTATATACCCAGTATCTAACACAGTATCTGACATGTAATAAGAAGACAATAAATATTTCATAAGTGAATATTCATCTGTTGAATATCTGTGCTAAACTCATGTATTGAACGATTAATTGAATGAATGGTGCTGTACTATAGTCTCTACTTTCAAGACGTTTAAAATGGTGCATACTGATAAAACGTAGCAACTGATATTTATATCCTGAATATTCAGAATGAGAATAAAATCATAGCTATAAAATAGTTTGCAATAAACATGAGAGGATTTGAAGATTTTAATATAACAAAATGTTCTCCTTCATACATATCTGAAACAACTAAATTAAGTAGGTTAATCTATATCAAAAAATCTTCATGCAACGAATTGAATTTTGAATATAATCCATCTATTTATTACTTATATTTAAATCATTATGACTTTCAAAACTAAATAAAGGAAAGTTGGTCAACTAAATGAAATGTTTTTAATGTGTAGAATGATCTATAACCAAATTCTAATTTGTTCCTAAATGTATAATGGTTGCATTTTCAAATATATTTTAAACTGAAATTTTAAGAAAAAGGTTATTGGTTTGGAGCCAGAAGCTGAAAGGTTACATGGACAACATTATATTTTTAAAAACCTAATTTAAGTACTCTATTATTTTCATCAAATAATGTAATCCTCTTGAAGCAGAAATAGCATCTTTTATTAAACTGAAGACCTACTAATTCTAGAACATAGTACTATTTTTAAACACCAAAAATGATGTGGTCTGTACTGAGCTCTTAATATGTACAAGTATTATGGTACTTAATTTTAATTATTTCTCCCAACACACGTCGAAGAAGGCAATACTATAATATCCTTTCCACGGATGAGAATATTGAAGCTAGAGAGATTAACTACACCAAGATACACAGCTAAGGTGACTTTTGCAAAAAGAACATAATAAGACATGGCTTATCATTCAAAGCAAAAGAAAAAAAGAAAGGGATAGAATTTGGAGGCCTTGACTATAAATGCACTTTTAACATCTATGCCATACTAAATTAGTGTTCATTTTTCTATAATTTTTTATTATGAAGTCAAGTATTATTTAATTAAAGCAAATGCTACCTTTAAATAACATGATAATAGTATAAATATTTTTATTTGTTTTAGTTGGAAAAATGTAAGTTATACAAATAACAAAACTTATACACTTACAATATTTTAAATGGAATCTCCCTATTACCTGCCAGACCACTAAAATGCATAGGGCAGTTTTACCTATCAAATTTAGGTGAAGCAAATGTAATGTTACATATATGATCACATTTAATAATACATATAATACTTTATTAAAGAAGGTATTAAGAGAGCTAGTCAAGACAAAGTGTTCTTACATTACATAAACAAAAATAATTAAAACAAAAATTAATCCAAAGACATAATAGACCATATTCCAACTAACTGATATTTCATCACAGCATATGAAAACCAAACAGGATGTAGGGATCATTTCTTGTTGCTAACTGAGTCAAGAAAAACAATGATCAAATGTGATGGATTTAAGAATTAAATGCATCTTGGGTAGAATAAAGTTTTATTCTCCAACATACTGAGATTTTGACAACATTGTTCTTGGCTGTTTTAAAAACAATGGACACTTTTATTAATGCTGTCACATAAGCAGGAGTTTACAAAATGTTTGCTTCAGGAATTATTTGGCTCAATTAATGCTTTATAGTTGACACGAATAAATATGATATTACCATAATATTGTCAAATTTAGAAGAAAAATAATTCACTGGGCCAAGGATCAATTGAATTTTATTTAAAGATCAGATTTCATAAACTCGCCCTTGCAGTACATTTTCTTTTTACTAGCAAAAAGGATTTGCAGAGATGCTAACACATACTCTAAAACTATTTTGATATACTATTTTACTTGTCTGTGTTCTTTCACATTCTTATGATATATACACATGTGTATATATGTATGAGAGCAGTTCAGCAGGTGGTGGAAAGATGAAATTAAAAGAGAATACAAGTCTTTCCATGAACGTTTTGTATTGGAAAGATTCATATTCTCTTTCAGTTTTATTTTTTCATGAATGTTTTGAAGTCCCCTCGTATAGTCAGTCCCCTTGTATAGGGGTCTTCAAAAAGTTCACGGACATCACACACACACACAGACATACACACACACAGAGACACACACGCACAAGGGTACTTCAAAAAGTTCATGGAAACATTTGTATTTTCTTTCAGTTCTATTTTTCCGTGAACTTTTTGAAGTACCCTTGTGTGTGTGTGTCTGTTTGTGTGTGTGTATATTCCACTAAGAAACAAATTTAAAGGACTATATGCATCTTATACACCTTTTTTATATCAGTATCATCTATTTAGCAACCCAACTTGTCTGAAGTTCTTTTGGTGGGTGTATTTATATGTATGTTGTGTTTTCTTTTTCTCTCTACCCCCTTCTCTCTTTCCCTCTCTTTTTATTATTATTATTATTTTTTTAATTTCAGATGTTCTAACTACAGAAAGTATTCTACTTTTATATTTTCCTTAGGTTTGAGCCTTACTACCTAGTGGCTAATGTAACAGAAACAAAACTTGATGATCACTGCTATTGACACAAGTAAGGAAATGTGGCAATACTCCTCATTTGGTTCTTAACTGATGACACTATGCTTATGCAGCAAATATCAACACTTAAAAATAACTCGGGGGTCGACCCTGTGGCTCACTAGGGAGAGTGTGGCACTGGGAGTGCAGCGGTGCTACCGCCGTGGGTTCGGATCCTATATAGGGATGGCGGGTGTGCTCACTGGCTGAGCTCGGTGTGGGCGGCACCAAGCCAGGGTTGTGATCCCCTTACCGGTCACAAAAAAGACAAAAAACAAAAAACAAACAAAAAAACCGTTGGGATTAACATCTGCATTCCAAGGGTTTTTTTCTCTATTTATATCAAAAATTAGATGCATAGATTTTAATCTGAAATGTCTGAATTGTGAGATGCACCATTTATCAAATGGAAAAAGTAAAGGAGAAGCACTCTGAGCTTTCTTGAGTCTCTTTATACTTCTTCCATTGACTCACTGTGACTTTCAGCAAATAGAGCTCAGCTGAGCTGGCTGTAAAACGAGGATAGTCGCACTGACCTGTCTTCCAGTGCTGTTGTAAGACTCAATACGTCAGAGCCTACAAAGTTTTTTAAGGTTCTCAGATGAATTGTGCGGTATAAGGGTGAAATGTCACAGGAGAAAAACTGCTTGTACCTTTTATGTGTCAGCTATCACTAAATGGGCACTACAAAGTAGCATCACCTCACACCTCCATAAAATGACTCTCATCTTCCAAAAGAACATTTAGTTCAGCCACTTTAAAATAAGATGTTTAATAGATTGTGTTAACCTCAGAAAACTATGTCTCTCAAGTATTCAATAAAATTATGTTGCCCTGTTATCTCTGATAACTAACATAAATAAGCCCTCTTAAATAGACTGTAGATTAATAAATGCAGTATATGCATTTGCATAGTTCAGTGTCTTTGCTTGCTTTTCAGAAATGCTGTTTGGAGTTGATTAACAGCTATGTCATCTTTGCCATCCCAGTATATAAGAAGTTGCTGGTATATTTTAAATCATCTATATTCAGAGTTGAAAATTAATTTTACTTTGATCTTTTTAAAACATCCACTGATTAAACTTAAGCAGCTAAACATTGCAGGCATTTAACTCCAATGTTGTGTCCTCTCCTATCAGAGTAAAATTGGGCGTTTTCCTATCCACAATAGAGGGGAAAAAGCAATTACTGTCAGTCAGTGACTAAGCAATAGATTGGAGTATTTAGAAAGGCTCATTCATACACAGATTTGCAGCAGTGTTCAGCTCCTCTGATTAGATTCCATAGACTTTAAATTGTAGCTCATTAGGCTGTCATAGGTTCATTAATGGCTCTACTGATTCAGCACTCCCTCACCTGCATGCATATTAAAGCTCATTAGCTCCCTTGTCTAAAATACCACCTGCATTAATTGCTGCTGATGCACCAGAACTCTTCAGAAGGCTCTTCTGACAGCGATTCTACCTGCTTACAGTGCCCTGTGCCCCCGAAAGCTCTTCAGGAGAGCTCACACACAGTTCACGGTGCCGCACACGTGGTGAGACTGCAGCTGTTGTAAGGGCAGTCAAGCCTGCTTTATGCTTAACAGCAGGATATAAATAATTAGTGATGCCTGTGCTGTAGGGTTTAACACAAGGCCATTGTATACCCCATTCTAAACTTCTGCTAAACCACACTTCTCTACAAAATAAGCTCCCAAGTTGTCTTTCCATTGACTCTGAATTCTTCAGGCAGATTCCACAAAATGCTAAGACTAAGCCAGAGAAGTAAGAACACGGTAGCTTTCTATAAGATCATGGCCTGTGTCCCTTGTGTATGTGAAATGAGCCCCTGGGTAAAACTTTTGAAATGATCTTAGTTCATAGCTGCCTGAATCAATTACCAGTATCAATTAACCAATTATCACCTCATGTGTTTTAAAATAGCTTTCATCACTAAAATCAAAATAGCCTTTCGATTATTTACTTATTTTTACTTTGATCTTTTTTATTAACTGAAATAAGCATTTTTGTGGGAAAAGGACATTGAATTTAGGGTTATCAACAGAGACTCTCATGAGAAATCTAACTACTCATACCAGTTAAGAAAGGAGTCCTGAAATCCTGCCATTTGCAACAACATGGATGGACCTTGAGAGAATTATATTAAGTGAAACAAGTCAGGCACAGAAAGAGAAATATCACATGTTCTCACTTATTGGTGGGAGCTAAAAATTAATATGTAATTCACACACACACACACACACACACACACACACAAAAAAAAAAAAAAAAACCGCGGCGGGGGAAGAAGATATAATAACCACAATTATTTGAAGTTGATACGACAAGCAAACAGAAAGGACATTGTTGTGGGGGAGGGAGAAGGGAGGGAGGTTTTGGTGATGGGCAACAACAATCAGCCACAATGTATATCGACAAAATAAAATTAAAAAAATAATAATAAAGAAAGGAGTCCTACTACGAATGAGCTGGTAAAAGATGGTGATGGTTTTGAAGTTGGCTGACAGTAAAACTAATTCTTGTATTCCGGCTCCTTTGTGTTTTTTAACTCTTTCTCCTTCATAAATTTTTTAATAAGAGGCTGCTACCAACAGCTAGTTATGATTTCAAGAAGTATTTTTATGTCTTCCAAATTTATTATTGTAGTGATTATTTGATTTGAAGATTACAAGGACTGAGTGTTAAATTAGAAGAAACTATATACTTATATTTAGATTCGATTGATGAGAAATCTTATTCCACTTTTTACCTAAATAAAATCTATAAACAATAGTGGGTAACTAAATTCTGTCATATAGATATACATAAAGAATTACTCTTCCTTATAATTGTATTTTCCATAACCAATAACTTAGAATTCATACCTGAAAAATAAAAAATTACAAAACCCCCCCATGAAAATAAAGTAAAAACTATATCTAGAAAATGTGCTTTTTGTTATAATGATGTAAGCTGTTTTAAGAATATAGATAATTTTAGATATTTATTTTTATCATTTATTTTGTATATCATTTCTATTTCCTTCCATAATTAAAAAATAAAATAATAAGTCATTTTTATTTTAACATTTATTTGTACCTATTTGTGGGGTATAGTGTTTTAATAAAAAATGTTATATAAAGCAAGAAAACCATAAGTGAAGTTTCACTGTATGGACAAGGTACATATGAAATAAAAAATGCATTTACGCACATTTCTTGCCTCTGGTTATATTATTTAATATAATAGAATTAATTAAATATAAATATTTCTTGGATAAATTATTAATGATTTAATAGAATTTAATGCTTATCAGTGTTCCCAGGTGCCTTCATGAACTCCTGTTGTGTGCTGTGCTGGTAGTGGTTTTAATATTTCATTTGGCTTAGGGACTGATAGGAACCAACAGCTACTTAAAGATGCAAGGGGAGAGGACTCCAGCAAGTTCACAGCTATAATCAAATAAAATCCTATCTCAGGGTCTTATTCATATCCCACTCCAGATTGTGTCACTCATATGAATGCCAAAACAACATACTTACCAACGTATATTAGTTACCAATATATCTTGTTTCATAAGAAAATAGAGAATGTATTGGCTATCCTTATATCTGGAACAAATACAGTAGTAAAACACATAATCATAGTTTCAAGATTTTCCAGCAATTTACCCCAAATGCAGGTCCAGTAGATCTTACATTATTAATCGCCTTGTAAGTGTCCGTCACTGCTCAGAGGCGGGCGCGCATCCTGCAAGGGCACTGCCAGGAGAGGCTTCTCAGAGCCCAGATCTCCAAGTTTACAACTGAACACAATGTGTGATCGTGGCCAAAGGACTGTGTTGTTTTGTTTTTCCAGTGTGGGCCAGTTTTTCTAAAGTTTGGTGAGTTGCAGAGTTTGGAAATCTGTCACTGAATGCAGCTTTCAGCGAGTTAAAATGTGGAAGGATGTTTCTTGTTTTCTGTATATAACATCTTGGCTGACGTGGCAAGTTTAAAAAAGATAAAATAAATGTACTTTTTCATTTTCTGCAATATAATGAGCTAGATGCCCAGAAGCAGGGTGGGGACTGGGAAGCTTCTACTGCACATCAACTATATCCTGTACTGTCCAATCTCAGCAGGGCAGGAAGGGCTTCTTAAGTGCCAAGTCCCCAGGACTGGTTGGCTGCTTCCCTCCACTAAAAGTCCCAGTTCCAATCACAAGCACTGTCCACCCTGGGATGACATCAACAGTCTCTCTTAACACTTTAGGCCCCTCTATTACTAGATCCAGTATCCTTTGATATTTCTTTATTTTTTAAATTCTACCAACACCTTTGTAAACTGTGCCTTCACGACATCCTCTTCAATCCTGATTTATTTGTGTCATCTGTTACCTCTAGGGATCATGACTGATGTAGGTAGACATTCAATAAATATTTGTGGAATGAATGAATGAATGAATTCTATTATTCAAATAATATGATTTTGTTTATTTGAGTCTCTGTATTGTATCACTGTGTTCTAGTTTATTTGTTTCTGTGTTTATCTCTATTGTTTCTTTCCTTTATTTATATGAGTTTACTATTTTTTCCTTTTCTTCTTAAGAAGGTTGATTAAATAAATGTTTTTCCACTTTATTTTCTAAGATAAACATTTAAAACTTTACACTTACTACAAATACCATCTTATCTACATCCAAGACATAATTTTTTTCATTTCTAAGTATTTTTCCCTCTTTTTATAATACTTTTTAGACCAATGAGTTACTTGGATGAATATTTTATTTCAAACTTTTGTTTAACTTTTTCTGTTAGTTTTAATTTTATTTCATCATAATCAGAGAAAATGGTACAAGATACTGGTTGTTTGACATCATTGATGCTTATTTCATTTTGTAAGGTTCCTTATTCTCTCTGAGTTTCATTTCCTTTCATTTATATTGCTGTCTTCGAATTCACTTATCTGAAATGTCTAATTTGCCATTAATCCTATCTAGTCTGTTTTTCATCTTGCATATTCTACTTTTCACCTCTAGAAGTTTTATTTATTTTTATACTTTCCATGTCTCTCTTTAACTTTTTGAACATCTGGAATACAGTTACAATAACAGTTTTGATATCTTTTTAATATTCTAATATAAGATCTCTTTTATGAAAGTTATAAATACTTTGAAGTTAGTTGATTTTTTTCCTCAATCATATAGGTCTTCCTGCTTTCATACCTGGTAATGTTTGATTGGATGTCAGACATAAATTTTATCTTTTGGGTCCTGGAATTTTCTTTTATTGCTATAAATATTCTTGTGCTTTCTGAGGGACATAGTTCACTTACAGGAAGCACTTTCTTTTTCAGTCTTGCTTTTAAGATGTATTAGTCAAGAACTGAAGCAATATTTAGTCTAGATCTAATTATTCCCTATCACTTAAATGCAGGATTCTTCTGTATAATCTGTCAAATGCTCTCTCAATTGTCAGCTTTTCCTGGCTAGCTGATGGCAATTGGCATAGATACTATGTTCTGCCTTGTAGGAGCTTCAGCTATTCTTTGCCCTGATTTTTAGAAGGTGGTTCTTTCCTTAGTCTCAGGTACTTTCCTCAGATAAACATATTGATCAGTACTCTAAGGAACACTGGATGGAATACTCTGCAGACTTCCCAAGTTCCCTCTGCAGCGCTTACCTATCCCGTACTCTGATATGTAAATGCTAGCCACTTTGGTCTCCCCAGACCTTCAGTTACATCTCCTGAGCCCAGAGGTCACTAGGCTTAGGCATTGCCAGGCTTCCCCATCCCTGCCCTACTGCTAGAAGCTCTCTCAAGGGAGCGAGCAGGGGCAGTCCTAGTACGCACTTTGTCTCCCATCTCTCAGGTCTCACTGCCCTTTAATGCATGATGTCAAGATTGAAAATCATTTTTTTCATACATTGTTTCCAGTTTGGAGTAGTTTGAAGTGACAAGGTAAATCTGGTCTCTATTCATTATAGGTGGAAGCAGACCACCAATAAGTGATGGTTGAAATATGAATGAATGAATGAAAAATTAAGTACATAGTAATTTGAATTATTGTGTTTGTGTGTTTTAAAGTGACAACTCATGGAAAGTAAGAAAAAACTGGTTATGTTCTGGTAGCTTCTATGTGAACAACAACATAAAAAGTAAGAGTAAAAGGTGTATAGTAATCTACGAATTACCAATTTTCAATACATTTATGAGAAAATTTTGATCTTAATGATTTTTTTTTTTTTGGTGGCTGGCTGGTGTGAGGATCCAAGCCCTTGGCATTTTTGTCATCAGCTCTGTGCTCTAACCAACTAAGCTCACCGGCCAGCCCCTCAGCTTAAAGATTTAAATTTCATTCACAAGAGAACCAAAAAGATAAGTCACCAGCAACCTAATTTTTATTTGATATTTTGAAAATATGACAAGACAATAAAACAACTATATAACCAGGAAACCCAAATAAACCACTGTATTTGTTATGTGTTTGTAAAAGTTTGTCTTGTAATTTTAAAGCTATCCAACACCCTGTAGGAAAATGAAAATAAGCCGTGGAATATAAAAGCCATAAGGTTTACATGAAACATGAACCTCTGATAGGTTTTGAATAATTTTCAAATTTCTGTATCTTCAATAAGATGGGGGCTGAGAGCAAATGAATTTTAATCCAATATTTAGAAAAAAATGAAAGGAAATTTAAAGTTAATTGTTAATAAGGATAACATAAGTATACAGTATAATCTCGTTGGCACATTATACTGGTAGGTGTTTATCTCTATTTCTCTCCCCACCTCCACATTATTTAGTTTCCCAGCTATTCCTGAATTTGGAAAAATCAGTCTAATGTCAATCAGTCAAGCTGTTCCTAAGCAGAAGCATGGTGGCAACTGTTAGGTTGGTTAGTCACACTTCCATAGACTCGGCTGGCAGAGACAATGAGCACAAATGGACTTAGTTTATTACAGCCTTAGTAACAATTGGTGCATTTCCTCGAACCCTAATTCCTGCAGAGTGATGTGATGAGATGTATTGCCTGCATATCCCATGGGCATGCATGCAGAAGAGGGGCCCTGAGATTAAGATGGTCTGATCTTACGTAGGAGATGCTGGCAAACCTGTCCTTCCTCCTCTCCGGAGAGAGAGACACTCTCTTTACTGTGTTGAAATATAATCAGACATCTCCAGAGAGGGCAAAGAGGTACTTCATTTTATTACTCTGTAATGTCCTCAGGGAGAGGGATGTCTCCCTGTTTACTCTCATGATATGTAAATAAATTTGCTCCAGAGATAATCCCTGTCTCTCCCCTTCCAGGTATGCCTCATTATACAATTCTTGAAAAGGTAATTCTGAAGCAGATGGTCTGTTAATACAAGATAGGTTAGAAACATGGAGAATTCATGTTCCTAAATATAAACATCAAACTATGAATAACTGTCTCCCAATACCTAATAAAGTATTAGACATAAACATTTTCTATATGGTTGTGATAGAACATTATGTAAGACTTTGGGAAACATTCTAAAGTTTCTTTTTTAAATATTACCAAATATACATCCAAATAACCAGTCTTCCTAAGTAGCTAAGTGCTGTGATCTCAACTCGACACAAGGTTTGCTATCTTCTTACCCACGCTCAGCCACCAATTTGAGATGTGCATTTTTTATAGACTTTATTTTCCCCAAGGAAAATCATGTTCTTTTTCATTTCATTTATCTTTTTCATTTATCTTTTCTATTTCTCATGTCATTCCCACCCCCATCCTAAATTCAGGGGTGATGGTTCTGTCCTCTGAAATACTAGAGTGCAGTTTCATATGACACTTATCTGTGCATACATTATATATCATTGTAGGCACGTACACACAACTCCACATTGACCACAAAGTGTCAGAATTTCTGTGTACTGCTTTGCAAATATAGATGATATGTTGTTAGAGATGTGGAGGTAAAGATCTGGAATAAACTATGTCCAAATGATATTACAATTTAATGCTGTGATGAAGAATATACACTTAAGAGTAAAACAGATGAGAATTTAAAACCTAGTCCTAGGATTTATCTATTTTGTGCAAGGTTTTTAGTCCTTACACTATTTTTAGTGTGAACTGAATTTATATTTATGTCTCCTTTCTAGTTTCTATTATATTCATGCCTTCTCTCTTATTTTCTTCTTCAATCTCCAAAAAGACTTGTCTCTTTTGTGTACTTCTCTGTATTATCTACATTTTCTCTTTTATTAAGTTCTGCTCTTATTTTTATTATGCCTTTACATCTACCTTCTTTGGGTTAATTCTTTGTTTTATTTTTCATAGGCTCCTGATTTAAACATAGCTCATAAATTAACATAAAATATTTTTTAATATAAACATCAAACTATAAATATTTAATTGCATTTCACAAGGTTTGGCATGCAGTATTTGAATGGTCATTTAAATCTAGTCAATTTTTAACCTATATTATAATTACTTATTTGACCCATGAGCTACTTAGACATGTGTTTTTAATTTTCAAAATGAATGGATATTTATGGGACTTTTGTATGTTTATCTTTTTTAAAAAAATATTTTCTTTTGCAGCTATGTCAGTGTTATTAACATGTTTTATATAACTAGAAGTCTACACAATAAATTTTGTTCACATTTTTTGGCTTTGAGAAGGTAAACTTAGATATTTATATTTCCTGACATTAAGATATGCAATATTTTTTTTTTTTTTAGGCAGGCTGTTTTTGTTTTGCAGTGGAGTAGGACTTTGCAGTATGTATGGAATCGTACTTTAGGATACAGAACTCTCATTAATGATTTTGAGATTTCTCGAGTACAATAAGCAAAATGCGGTCTTGTTCAGTTCACACGACAACACTTGGGTGTGTATACAGTTTATTTGCGCTATGTTGTAACACAAATATTCTTTTTAAAATTTCTTCTTTTTAAATGTTTGATGCATTTCCCAAGTAAACGTATTTGAGCCTTGGCTTTTCTTTATGGAAAGATTTTGAATTACTAATTTAATGATTTTACCTGTTGTTGGTATATCCAAATTTCCATTTCTTTTTGATTCAATTTCAATATTTATATAATTTGTACATTTAATTGATCTAATTTGTTGACATAAAGTTGTTCATGATATTCTCTCCTACTTAATTTATTTAGGGGCTTTGAGGATTCGGGAATTGGCCACAATAACCAAACACATTGCATGAAGACAAAATAAAATTAAAAAATAAATAAATAAAACAAACTAAATAAATAAACATATCCAGAGCAATAGGTCACATTGGTCCCTACTGCCCCGAGGGCATTTCCGACCAACACCCCCCAAGGCAGCTACCAGGGAACCTGCCTGGCCCCGCCCACTGTGGGCCTCAACCCACCCCCTCCCATTGGACCAGACGCGGGGAGCCCGGATGTCTGGGAGACGTGGGCAGCAGCGCAGCAGCAGCGGACCCAGGAGGCCTGTGAGGGAAGCGGCGCGGCGCGGCGGCGGAGCAGGTAAGGCCCCCGGGAGGGGGCTGTGGGTCCCCAAAGAGGCAGGGCAGGGGCGCAGTGTCGGAGTGAGAGAGGAGGGAGGCGCGGGGTGCCTCGGGAGGGTCCCCCGAAGCCGCGAGTGGGGGAGGGGCGGGGCGGCCGAAAGCAGACGGCGGCGAGGTGCCCAGCGCCGGCAGGGCGGTGACATCGGGGCGCCCTCCTGCCCTACTCAGGAGGAGCCCAGCGCTGTCCCGCCGTCCGTCCCCCCTGCGCGCCGGGCTCGCCTCCTGCTAGGGCTGTGGGCTCGCCTCGTGCTAGGGCTGTGGTGGGAGCGGCCGGCCGGCAGGCGGTGCCGGGAGCCAGGCCGGATAAGCGGCTGCGGCGGCGGCAAGGCAAGGCTGTGGCCTCGGGGTCCTGGGGCCAGGGGAGCAGAGGGGGGGGGCAGGGGGCCAGCGTGCAAGTGTGCACGTGTGCACTTGTAAGTGCAAGTGCAGGGCGGCGGGAGACGCGGGCGCGGGGGGTCCAGGCCGGGAGCGCTTTTCTCAGGAGTGGGTCGATGGTCTTCTGTGTTGTCACTGCGTTTTTATCCTTCCTTTTGCGGTTCCCTGTTAGTATCTTCTTGGACTTGGAAGAGTTCTCCGTAGACATTTGTGAATTCTCTCAGCTTTTGTTAGCCTAGGAAAGGACTTTTGCTGTCCGTGTTTGAAGGATCCTTGTTTGGGTACAGTCCTCTTGATAGGGAAGTCTTTCCTTCTGCTGCTTCTAAACTTTGCAACATCCCATTCTTTCCTGGACTGTGAGGTTTGTGTTCATATATTTGCTGAAACCTGTATTTGGACCCTTTTGAGTGTGTGTGCGTGTGTGTGTGTGTGTGTCTGTGCATGTGTGTGTTTCTGTCTCCATGCGTTTCAGTGTTCTTTCTTTGTGATTTGTGTGGTTTGACTCTTTGGCTAGTGTAGGTGACACTGATCTGAGCGTTCATGTACAAACTTCTGTGGGGACATATGTTTTCAGTTCTCCTGCGTGTGTCTCCAGCAGTACAATTGCTGGGTCACGGTAGTCACCTGACATTTCCCAGGTTGTCAAAGTGCCAGTCGGGAGTTGACTTTGTTTAGGCCTAAGTATTTGCTTCTGTGGGGTGTTCTGGCCAATGGATTCGGGGGATCCTTGATGGCAAGTGTATAGAGAATAGGAGAGGGCATGGTTGTGGAGCCCAGGCTGGGGTCCACAAGGATGCATCTAATTAGTCCCCACCCCCTGCGGACATTCACCCCTGTGTTCCCGCCACCTCCACCTCCCCCCACCCTTGTCCCGACCCCGCCCAGTCTGGGGTGTCGAGTCCTCCCCCTGAGGCGGCCTGGAGAGGCCGGGATCGCGCACGTCTCCCAGACGCGGCCGGGCCGGCGGCGCACCAGAGCCTGCTCGGTCCCCCTGTGCACCGGAGCGCTGGACGACGCAGCGGCGGCAGCGGCAGCGGTGGACGACGGAGGAGCCCGGCGAGAGGAGCGGCGCGGCGGAGCAGGTAGGGCCCACGTGAGGGGGCTGTGGCTCCCGAGCGAGGCAGGGGAGTAGCGTCGTCGCGCCGCGGGGTGTCTTAGGAGGGTCCCCCGAGTCCTGATTTCGGGAGTGGGGGCAGAGGCCAGCGGGGAGGGATGCAGACGGCGGGCGGGGTGCCCGGCGCTGGCAGAGACAGGAGGCTGGGGCGCCCTCCTCCCCTCCGCAGGAGCCCAGCGCTGCTCCGCCGTCCGTCCGTCCGTCCGTGTGTCCGTCCGTCCGTCCGTCCAAACGACCGATCGTCCGACCGTCCGTCCAATGGCCCCAGCGCGCTGGTGGCCTTGTCCCAGGGCTGCTGCGGGAGCAGCCGGCGGTGGGCGGTGTGGGGGCCAGAACGGAGTAGCAGGTGCAGCTGTGCTGTGGCCTCCTGGTCACGGGGCCGTGTCCTCCGTTCCCGGGCCTGGTGAGCCATCGCCGTCCCTGCGATTGCGAGGGCAGTGGGGACAAGGCCAGCAGGGCATGGCGGGAGCGGTTTTGTCGTCTTCCTTGCAGGTTGAGTGTGTTCTTTGTTTTTCTCCTTCCATGACTGCTGACTTTCGTCCCTGCAGAAGTGGTGCTGTGGCATGTGAGCGTCATCGTTGAGATGGAAGAGCCCTGTGCAGCGCTTTGGGAGAGCGGTCTGCTGTGGGGAATCCTCTTGGCCTTCGTCTGTCTGGGAGAGGATTGTCTCTCTCCCTGTTTGAAGGATACCCTTGTCCATACAGTGCTCTTGTCTGAAAGGCTTTCTTGTTGTTTTTGTTGTTGTTAAATTTTTGGTTTGGCTAGAACGTCTCTTTCTCTCCTGGACTGGGAGTTTTCTGTTGAAGAATTTACTGAAATCTGTATTAGGACTTTATGTGAGTGTGTGTGTAAGTGTGTGTGTTTGCCCGTGTGAGAGTGAGTGTGTGTTTGTGTGTGTGTGTGTGTGTGTATGTGCGCGCCCCTCTCTTGCAGGTTTCAGTATTGTTCCTTGGCGTTCTGTGTGGTTTTGACTCTTTGACTAGAGTAAGTGAGGCTGATCGGAGCGTTCATATATAAACTTTTGTGTGGACAGATTTTCAGTTTTCGTTCGTAGGTCCCCAGCGGTAGGATTGCTGGGCCACGTAGTAAGTTTACATTTCACGTTTTGAAAAACTACCGACCTGGTTTCCTGGCAGTCAGCAGCATTTTCCAGTCTCTCCCTCAATATATGAGGGTTGTGCTATCTCTATAGCCTTGTCAATACCTTGTCTTGGCTGTCATTTTGATTTATAGCCCTTGTAACGTGTGCCACGTATTATCTCACTGTGGTATTGATAGCCATTTCCTTGCTGGTGACGATGAATATCTTCTTCGGTGCTTATTGGCCTTTCCTATCTGTCACTTAGAGAAATGCTCATTTGAATGATCTGAGCAGGTTTGTGGTTTGTTTGTTACTGGCGGCTGGCCTGTGTGGGGATCCTAACCCTTGCTCTTGGTATGAGAGCACCACCCTCTAACCAACAGAGCTAACAGGCCGACTCTTCCTCTGACCATTTTTTTAAAAATTCTGCCTACTGTCGTTTAGGAGCTCTTTCTATAGTCTTGTTCTTAATCTGTGAATTGAAAATGTATTTTTCCTGTGCAGCCTGATGTCTTTTCTTTTTCTCAGTGGTGTCCTGTAAAGCACAGCAGTTTTACGTTGCATGATATCCAGTTTACTCTTTCTTTATATGGGTTCTTGTGTTTTCGGCATCTTCCCTAAGAGACCACCACCAAATCCGGTATCACAAAGGTTTGTTCCTGTGTTTCTCGAGTGTTGTAGTTTGAGTTCTTACAGTTAGCTCTGTGACACGTGTGGTATTCACTTTTGGGTATGGGGTTAGAAAAGGGCTCGATTTCATTTCTTTCCATGTGGCTATTCAGTTGTCTCAGCACGATTTGTTGTGGTCACAAAGCACTTGTGAGAATCCAGTTGTCATAGCTGCATGAGCTTGCTTTTAGGCCGTCAATTCTGTTCCTCTGATGTACACTTTATGCCAGCGCTGCACTGTGTTTCTTTTTATTGGACTTTAATTTTTACTTTTTATTGACAGCTCGCAACTGCATATGTTTATGGGGCACCATGTGATAATTGCATACATGTGTACATTGTGCAGTGAGCAAGTTAGGCAAGTAACACACTCGTGACCTCACATACTTCCTCCCCTGTGGTAAGAGCACTGAAAATCCACTCTTTTGGTAATTCTGAAATATACATTATTATTAACTATAGTCACCTTGCTGTGTCATAGATCACCAGACCTTATTTCTCCAGAGTGAAACTTTGTACCCATTGGTCAAACTTCCCTTCGTCCTTGTTCCTCCATCCCCCCCGCCCGCAGCTCCCAGGCTCTGCTAACCATCATTCTGGTCTCTAGTTCCATGAGTCTGACCTTTCCAGTTTCCACATTCAAGTGAAATCATGCAGCATGTCTTTCTGTGCCTGGCATGTGTCACTCAGCGTAATGTCTTCTAGTTGCATCCCAGTTGTTGGAAAATGACAGAGTTTTGTTCTTTTCTAAGGCCGAATAGTATTTCATTGTGTACTTAGACCACGTTTTCTTTATCTGTTCGTCTGTTAATAAACACTTAGGTTGATTCTATATCTTGACTCTTATGGATAATGCCTCAGTGCACATGGGAGTACCGATATCTCTTCAACCTATTGATTTCAGTTCTTTGGGGGATATTCCCTGAAGTGGGATTGCTGGATCATACGGTAATTCTATTTACAGATTTTTGAGAAACCTCCATGCTGTTTTCTGTAATGGTTGTACGTTCCTACCAGCAGTGTACAAGGGTAGCCTTTTCTCCACGTCCTTGCCAGTGCTCGTTATCTTTTGTCTTTTTGATAATAGCCATTCCAATGGGTATGAAGTAATTATGTGTCCTAGTGATTTTAATTTGTATTTCCCTGATGATTAGGGAGGTTGAGCATTTTTTCATCAGCCTGTTGGCCATGTGGAGGTCTTATTCTGAGAAACGTATGTTCAGTTACTCTGCCCATTTTTAAAATCGGGTTGTTGTCTTGCTATTGAGTTGTTTGAATTTTGTATGTATTTTTGGATACTTATTCATAATCAGGTGTATAGTTTTCCAATATTTTCTCTCATTCCAGTCATCGTGTCTTCGCTCTCCTACTTGTTCTTTTCCTGTGCGGAAGCTTTTTAATTTGATGCAATCCCATTTTCGTCTCTCTTTGATTTTGTCGCCTTGCTTTTGGGGCTATCTGCAAAAAATCATTGCCCAGACCAATGTTGTGGAGCTTTTCCCATATGTTTTCTTCTAGTAATTTTACAGTTTCAGGTGTTCCATTTCCATCTTTAATCCATATTGAGTCGATTTTTGTAGGTGGTGTAAGATAAGAGAAGGGTTCAACTTCTTTTTTCTGAGTGTGTATACACGGTTTTGCCAACACCGGTTATTGAAGAAACTGTCATTTGCTCGTTATGCGTTCTTGGTACCTTTATTGAAAAATCATTTGACTGTCAATATGTAGTTTTATTTTGGGGCTCCAGTTTGTTTCACTGGTTGATGTGAATGTTTTTAGTCTACAACCTTGTGGTTTTGATTACTGTAGCATGTAAGTCTTTGTCCATTTCTGTTGCTTAGAACAGAATTACCTAAAACTGGGTGATTTATAAAGAAACAGTCTTTATGGCTTACAGTTTCAAATGTTGGGAAGCCCAAAGTCCAGGTAACACGTCTGGTGAGGAACTTGTTTGGTGGTGACTTCAACGACACAGTGTATCACACTGTGAGAAAGGCAGGAGCGAGAGAGAGAGAGAGAGAGAGAGAGAGAGAGAGATGGCATGCAACACACACGTAAAATTCTTCACCTCGATCACGTGGGACTCATCCCAGGGATGCAAGGTTGGTTCAACATATGCAAATCAATAAATGTGATACACCATATTAATGAAATCAAACACAAGGACCATGCGGTCATCTCTATAGTTGCTGAAAGAGCACTTGATAAAATTCAACAGTCATTCATGACAAAGGCCTTCTATAAGTTAGGTATAGATGGCAACTATCTCAACATAATTAAAGCCGTATATGATAAACCCACTGCCAGTATCATCCTGAATGGGGAAAAGCTGAAAGCTGTTCCTTTAAGAACAGGAACTAGACAAGGATGCCCACCCTCACCACTCCTATTCAATATAGTGTTGGAGGTACTAGCCAGAGCAATCAGAGAAGAGAAGGAAATAAAGGGCATCCAGATTGGAAAAGATGAAGTCAAACTGTCCCTGTTTGCAGATGACATGATCCTATATGTCGAACAGTCTGAAGGCTCTACAAAAAAACTCTTGGAGTTGATAAAGGATTTCAGCAAAGTAGCAGGATACAAAATCAACACAAAAAAACCGGTAGCATTTCTATTCTCCATTAGTGGACATGCAGAAAGAGAAATCAAGAAAGCTTGCCCATTGACAGTAGCCACCAAAAACATAAGGTACTTAGGAAGCGAGTTAACCAAGGATGTGAAAAATCTCTATAATGAGAACTACAAACCACTGCTGAGAGAAAGTGGAGAGGAGACAAGACGATGGAAAGATATCCCATGCTCTTGGATTGGAAGCATCAACATAGTGAAAATGTCCATACTACCCAAATTCAATGCAGTCCCCATCAAAATTCCAGTGACATTTTTCTCAGAAATGGAAAGAACTATCCAGACGCTGATATGGAATAACAAAAGACCACGCATAGCCGCAGCAACGCTGAGCCAAAAAAGTAAAGCTGGAGGCGTAACACTACCTGACTTTAAACTCTCCTACAAAGCTATCATAAGCAAAACAGTACAGTATGGTACTGGCATAAAAACAGACACACTGCTCAGTGGAATAGAATGGAGAATCCAGAAATCAACCCACACACCTACAGCCGTCTGATCTTTGACAAAGGCACCAAGCCTGTACACTGGGGAAGAGACCGCCTCTTCAGGAAATGGTGCTGGGAGAACTGGATATCGATATGCAGGAGAATGAAACTAGACCCATACCTTTCACCATACACTAAAGGCAACTCAAAATGGATTGAAGAATTAATTATACACCCCGAAACAATAAAACCTCTTCAAGAAAACATAGGCGAAACGCTTCAGGAAGTAGGACTGGACACAGACTTCATGAACATGACCCCCAAAGCATGGGCAACCAAAGGAAAAATAAACAAATGGGATTATATCCAACTGAAAAGCTTCTGCACAGCAAAAGAAAGAATTAACATAGTTAAAAGACAACCAACACAGTGGGAGAAAATATTTGCAAAATATGCATCTGACAGAGGATTTATACTTAGAACATACAAGGAACTCAAACAACTTTACGAGGAAGAAACAAGCAACCCGATTAAAAAATGGGCAAAAGAGCTAAATAGGCATTTCTCTAAGGAAGATGTACGAATGGCCGGCAGACATATGAAAAAATGCTCAACATCACTCAGCATTCGGGAAAGGCAAATCAAAGCACACTGAGATACCATCTCACCCCAGTGAGGATGGCTAAAATCCAAAAGACTCTGAACGGTAAATGCTGGCGAGGCTGCGGAGGAAAAGGAACTCTCATACATTGTTGGTGGGACTGCAAAAGGGTGCAGCCTCCATGGAAAATGGGATGGAGTTTCCTCAAACAACTGCAGATAGATCTGCCATAGATCTACCATTCCCAGCTATCCCACTGCTGGGAATACACCCAGAGGAATGGAAATCATCGAGTCGAAGGTACACCTTTTCCCCAGTGTTCATCGCAGCACTATTTACAATAGCCAAGAGTTGGAACCAGCCCAGATGTCCATCATCAGTTGAGTGGATATGGACAATGTGGTACATGTACACAATGGAACACTACTCAGCTTTAAAAAAGAATGGAATACTGCCATTTGCAACGACATGGGTGGACCTAGAGAGAATTATATTAAGTGAAACAAGTCAGGCCCAGAAAGAGAAATGTCACGTTCTCTCTTATTTGTGCGAGGTAAAGATAAATAGATAAATGCACACAGGAAAAAAAAAAAAAAAAAAAAAAAAGGAAAAATGGGGGGGAGGGGGGAAGAAGACGCGACAATTGCAATTCCTTGAAATTGATAGGACAAGCAAACTTTCAGAAAGGACATTGTTGGGAGGGAGGAAGGAGAGGGAGGAGGGAGGGAGGTTTCTGTAATTGGCCGCAATGATCAACCACATTGTATGTCGACAAAATAAAATAAAATAAAAAACTAATACTAAAAATCAATCAATCAATCAATCAATCCATAGCAATGTGTGTTTCATTATTCCCTACCGCCGCCAGGGCATTCCCCCCAAGCCCCACCCCCCACCTGTCAGCCGGTCCTGCACCTGCCTGGCCCCGCCCACTGTGGGCCCCCACCCCCCCTCCCCTTGGAGCCCGGATGTCTGGGAGGAGGGGGCGGCAGCGCAGCAGCAGCGGCGGACCCAGGAGGCCTCCGAGGGAAGCGGCGCGGCGCGGCGGCGGAGCAGGTAAGGCCCCCGGGAGGGGACTGTGGGTCCCCAAAGAGGCAGGGCAGGGGCGCAGTGTCGGAGTGAGAGAGGAGGGAGGCGCGGGGTGCCTCGGGAGGGTCCCCCGAAGCCGCGAGTGGGGGAGGGGCGGGGCGGCCTGAAGCAGACGGCGGCGAGGTGCCCAGCGCCGGCAGGGCGGTGACATCGGGGCGCCCTCCTGCCCTACTCAGGAGGAGCCCAGCGCTGTCCCGCCGTCCGTCCCCCCTGCGCGCGCCGGGCTCGCCTCCTGCTAGGGCTGTCGTGGGAGCGGCCGGCCGGCAGGCGGTGCCGGGAGCCAGGCCGGATAAGCGGCTGCGGAGGCGGCAAGGCAAGGCTGTGGCCTCGGGGTCCTGGGGCCAGGGGAGCAGAGGGTGGGGGGGCAGGGGGCCAGCGTGCAAGTGTGCGCGTGTGCACTTGTAAGTGCAAGTGCAGGGTGGCGGGAGACGCGGCCGCGGGAGGTCCAGGCCGGGAGCGCTTTTCTCAGGAGTGGGTCGATGGTCTTCTGTGTTGTCACTGCGTTTTTATCCTTCCTTTTGCGGTTCCCTGTTAGTATCTTCTTGTATTTGGAAGAGTTCTCCGTAGACATTTGTGAATTCTCTCAGCTTTTGTTAGCCTAGGAAAGGACTTTTGCTGTCCGTGTTTGAAGGATCCTTGTTTGGGTACAGTCCTCTTGATAGGGAAGTCTTTCCTTCTGCTGCTTATAAACTTTGCAACATCCCATTCTTTCCTGGACTGTGAGGTTTGTGTTCATATATTTGCTGAAACCTGTATTTGGACCCTTTTGAGTGTGTGTGCGTGCGTGTCTGTGTGTGTGTGTGTGTGTGTGTGTGTGTGTCTGTGCATGTGTGTGTTTCTGTCTCCATGCGTTTCAGTGTTCTTCCTTTGTGATTTGTGTGGTTTGACTCTTTGGCTAGTGTAGGTGACACTGATCTGAGCGTTCATGTACAAACTTCTGTGGGGACATATGTTTTCAGTTCTCCTGCGTGTGTCTCCAGCAGTACAATTGCTGGGTCACGGTAGTCACCTGACATTTCCCAGGTTGTCAAAGTGCCAGTCGGGAGTTGATTTTGTTTAGGCCTAAGTATTTGCTTCTGTGGGGTGTTCTGGCCAATGGATTCGGGGGATCCTTGATGGCAAGTGTATAGAGAATAGGAGAGGGCATGGTTGTGGAGCCCAGGCTGGGGTCCACAAGGATGCATCTAATTAGTCCCCACCCCCCTGCGGGCATTCACCCCTGTGTTCCCGCCACTTCCACCTCCCCCCACCCTTGTCCCGACCCCGCCCAGTCTGGGGTGTCGAGTCCTCCCCCTGAGGCGGCCTGGAGAGGCCGGGATCGCGCACGTCTCCCAGACGCGGCCGGGCCGGCGGGCGCACCAGAGCCTGCTCGGTCCCCGTGTGCACCGGAGCACTGGACGACGCAGCGGCGGCAGCGGCAGCGGTGGACGACGGAGGAGACCGGCGAGAGGAGCGGCGCGGCGCGGCGGAGCAGGTAGGGCCCACGTGAGGGGGCTGTGGCTCCCGAGCGAGGCAGGGGAGTAGCGTCGTCGCGCCGCGGGGTGTCTTAGGAGGGTCCCCCGAGTCCTGATTTCGGGAGTGGGGGCAGAGGCCAGCGGGGAGGGATGCAGACGGCGGGCGGGGTGCCCGGCGCTGGCAGAGACAGGAGGCTGGGGCGCCCTCCTCCCCTCCGCAGGAGCCCAGCGCTGCTCCGCCGTCCATCCGTCCGTCCGTCCGTCCGTCCGTGTGTCCGTCCTTCCGCCCGTCCAACCGACCGACCGTCCGACCGTCCGTCCAAGGGCCCCAGCGCGCCGGTGGCCTTGTCCCAGGGCTGCTGCGGGAGCAGCCGGCGGGGGGCGGTGTGGGGGCCAGAACGGAGTAGCAGGTGCAGCTGTGCTGTGGCCTCCTGGTCACGGGGTCGTGTCCTCCGTTCCCGGGCCTGGTGAGCCATCGCCGCCGCTGCGATTGCGAGGGCAGTGGGGACAAGGCCAGCAGGGCATGGCGGGAGCGGTTTTGTCGTCTTCCTTGCAGGTTGAGTGTGTTCTTTGTTTTTCTCCTTCCATGACTGCTGACTTTCGTCCCTGCAGACGTGGTGCTGGGGCATGTGAGCGTCATCGTTGAGATGGAGGAGCCCTGTGCAGCGCTTTGGGAGAGCGGTCTGCTGTGGGGAATCCTCTCGGCCTTCGTCTGTCTGGGAGAGGATTGTCTCTCTCCCTGTTTGAAGGATACTCTTGTCCATACAGTGCTCTTGTCTGAAAGGCTTTGTTGTTGTTTTTGTTGTTGTTAAATTTTTGGTTTGGCTAGAACGTCTCTTTCTCTCCTGGACTGGGAGTTTTCTGTTGAAGAATTTACTGAAATCTGTATTAAGACTTTATGTGAGTGTGTGTGTAAGTGTGTGTGTTTGCGCGTGTGAGAGTGAGTGTGTGTTTGTGTGTGTGTGTGTGTGTGCGCCCCTCTCTTGCCGGTTTCAGTATTGTTCCTTGGCGTTCCGTGTGGTTTTGACTCTTTGACTAGTGTAAGTGAGGCTGATCGGAGCGTTCATATATAAACTTTTGTGTGGACAGATTTTCAGTTTTCGTTCGTAGGTCCCCAGCGGTAGGATTGCTGGGCCACGTAGTAAGTTTACATTTCACGTTTTGAAAAACTACCGACCTGGTTTCCTGGCAGTCTGTAGCATTTTCCAGTCTCTCCCTCAATATATGAGGGTTGTGCTATCTCTATAGCCTTGTCAATACCTTGTCTTGACTGTCTTTTTGATTTATAGGCCTTGTAATGTGTGCCACCTATTATCTCACTGTGGTATTGATAGCCATTTCCTTGCTGGTGACGATGAATATCTTCTTCGGTGCTTATTGGCCTTTCCTATCTGTCACTTAGAGAAATGCTCCTTTGAATGATCTGAGCAGGTTTGTGGTTTGTTTGTTACTGGCGGCTGGCCTGTGTGGGGATCCTAACCCTTGCTCTTGGTATGAGAGCACCACCCTCTAACCAGCAGAGCTAACGGGCCGACTCTTCCTCTGACCATTTTTTAAAAAATTCTGCTTACTGTCGTTTAGGAGCTCTTTCTATAGTCTTGTTCTTAATCTGTGAATTGAAAATGTATTTTTCCTGTGCAGCCTGATGTCTTTTCTTTTTCTCAGTGGTGTCCTGTAAAGCACAGCAGTTTTACGTTGCATGATATCCCATTTACTCTTTCTTTATATGGGTTCTTGTGTTTTCGGCATCTTACCTAAGAGACCACCACCACATCCGGTATCACAAAGGTTTGTTCCTGTGTTTCTCGAGTGTTGTAGTTTGAGTTCTTACAGTTAGCTCTGTGACACGTTTGGTGTTCACTTTTGGGTATGGGGTTAGAAAAGGGCTCGATTTCATTTCTTTCCATGTGGCTATTCAGTTGTCTCAGCACCATTTGTTGTGGTCCCAAAGCACTTGTGAAAATCCAGTTGTCATAGCTGCATGAGCTTGCTTTTAGGCCGTCAATTCTGTTCCTCTGATGTACACTTTATGCCAGCGCTGCACTGTGTTTCTTTTTATTGGACTTGAATTTTTACTTTTTATTGACAGCTCGCAACTGCATATGTTTATGGGGCACCATGTGATAATTGCATACATGTGTACATTGTGCAGTGAGCAAGTTAGGCAAGTAACACACTCGTGACCTCACATACTTCCTCCCCTGTGGTAAGAGCACTGAAAATCCACTCTTTTGGTCATTCTGAAATATACATTATTATTAACTATAGTCACCTTGCTGTGTAATAGATCACCAGACCTTATTTCTCCAGAGTGAAACTTTGTACCCATTGGTCAAACTTCCCTTCGTCCTTGTTCCTCCATCCCCCCCGCCCGCAGCTCCCAGGCTCTGCTAACCATCATTCTGGTCTCTAGTTCCATGAGTCTGACCTTTCCAGTTTCCACATTCAAGTGAAATCATGCAGCATGTCTTTCTGTGCCTGGCATGCGTCACTCAGCGTAATGTCTTCTAGTTGCATCCCAGTTGTTGGAAAATGACAGAGTTTTGTTCTTTTCTAAGGCCGAATAGTATTTCATTGTGTACTTAGACCACGTTTTCTTTATCTGTTCGTCTGTTAATAAACACTTAGGTTGATTCTATATCTTGACTCTTATGGATAATGCCTCAGTGAACATGGGAGTACAGATATCTCTTCGACCTATTGATTTCAGTTCTTTGGGGGATATTCCCTGAAGTGGGATTGCTGGATCATACGGTAATTCTATTTACAGATTTTTGAGAAACCTCCATGCTGTTTTCTGTAATGGTTGTACGTTCCTACCAGCAGTGTACAAGGGTAGCCTTTTCTCCACGTCCTTGCCAGTGCTAGTTATCTTTTGTCTTTTTGATACTAGCCATTCTAATGGGTATGAAGTAATTATGTGTCCTAGTGATTTTAATTTGTATTTCCCTGATGATTAGGGAGGTTGAGCATTTTTTCATCAGCCTGTTGGCCATGTGGAGGTCTTATTCTGAGAAACGTATGTTCAGTTACTCTGCCCATTTTTTAAATCGGGTTGTTGTCTTGCTATTGAGTTGTTTGAATTTTGTATGTATTTTTGGATACTTATTCATAATCAGGTGTATAGTTTTCCAATATTTTCTCTCATTCCAGTCATCGTGTCTTCGCTCTCCTACTTGTTCTTTTCCTGTGCGGAAGCTTTTTAATTTGATGCAATCCCATTTTCGTCTCTGTTTGATTTTGTCGCCTTGCTTTTGGGGCTATCTGCAAAAAATCATTGCCCAGACCAATGTTGTGGAGCTTTTCCCATATGTTTTCTTCTAGCAATTTTACAGTTTCAGGTGTTCCATTTCCATCTTTAATCCATATTGAGCCGATTTTTGTAGGTGGTGTAAGATAAGAGAAGGGTTCAACTTCATTTTTCTGAGTGTGTATACACGGTTTTGCCAACACCGGTTATTGAAGAAACTGTCATTTGCTCGTTATGCGTTCTTGGTACCTTTATTGAAAAATCATTTGACTGTCAATATGTAGTTTTATTTTGGGGCTCCAGTTTGTTTCACTGGTTGACGTGAATGTTTTTAGTCTACTACCTTGTGGTTTTGATTACTGTAGCATGTGTCTTTGTCCATTTCTGTTGCTTAGAACAGAATTACCTAAAACTGGGTGATTTATAAAGAAACAGTCTTTATGGCTTACAGTTTCAAATGTTGGGAAGCCCAAAGTCCAGGTAACACATCTGGTGAGGAACTTGTTTGGTGGTGACTTCAACGACACAGTGTATCACACTGTGAGAAAGGCAGGAGCGAGAGAGAGAGAGAGAGAGAGAGAGAGAGAGAGAGAGGGCATGCAACACACACGTAAAATTCTTCACCTCGATCACGTGGGACTCATCCCAGGGATGCAAGGTTGGTTCAACATATGCAAATCAATAAATGTGATACACCATATTCATGAAATCAAACACAAGGACCATGCGGTCATCTCTATAGTTGCTGAAAGAGCACTTGATAAAATTCAACAGTCATTCATGAGAAAGGCCTTCTATAAGTTAGGTATAGATGGCAACTATCTCAACATAATTAAAGCCGTATATGATAAACCCACTGCCAATATCATCCTGAATGGGGAAAAGCTGAAAGCTGTTCCTTTAAGAACAGGAACTAGACAAGGATGCCCACCCTCACCACTCCTATTCAATATAGTGTTGGAGGTACTAGCCAGAGCAATCAGAGAAGAGAAGGAAATAAAGGGCATCCAGATTGGAAAAGATGAAGTCAAACTGTCCCTGTTTGCAGATGACATGATCCTATATGTCGAACAGTCTGAAGGCTCTACAAAAAAACTCTTGGAGTTGATAAAGGATTTCAGCAAAGTAGCAGGATACAAAATCAACACAAGAAAACCGGTGGCATTTCTATTCTCCAATAGTGGACATGCAGAAAGAGAAATCAAGAAAGCTTGCCCATTGACAGTAGCCACCAAAAACATAAGGTACTTAGGAAGCGAGTTAACCAAGGATGTGAAAAATCTCTATAATGAGAACTACAAACCACTGCTGAGAGAAAGTGGAGAGGAGACAAGACGATGGAAAGATATCCCATGCTCTTGGATTGGAAGCATCAACATAGTGAAAATGTCCATACTACCCAAATTCAATGCAGTCCCCATCAAAATTCCAGTGACATTTTTCTCAGAAATGGAAAGAACTATCCAGACGCTGATATGGAATAACAAAAGACCACGCATAGCCACAGCAACGCTGAGCCAAAAAAGTAAAGCTGGAGGCGTAACACTACCTGACTTTAAACTCTCCTACAAAGCTATCATAAGCAAAACAGTACAGTATGGTACTGGCATAAAAACAGACACACTGCTCAGTGGAATAGAATGGAGAATCCAGAAATCAACCCACACACCTACAGCCGTCTGATCTTTGACAAAGGCACCAAGCCTGTACACTGGGGAAGAGACCGCCTCTTCAGGAAATGGTGCTGGGAGAACTGGATATCGATATGCAGGAGAATGAAACTAGACCCATACCTTTCACCATACACTAAAGGCAACTCAAAATGGATTGAAGAATTAATTATACACCCCGAAACAATAAAACCTCTTCAAGAAAACATAGGCGAAACGCTTCAGGAAGTAGGACTGGACACAGACTTCATGAACATGACCCCCAAAGCATGGGCAACCAAAGGAAAAATAAACAAATGGGATTATATCCAACTGAAAAGCTTCTGCACAGCAAAAGAAAGAATTAACATAGTTAAAAGACAACCAACACAGTGGGAGAAAATATTTGCAAAATATGCATCTGACAGAGGATTTATACTTAGAACATACAAGGAACTCAAACGACTTTACGAGGAAGAAACAAGCAACCCGATTAAAAAATGGGCAAAAGAGCTAAATAGGCATTTCTCTAAGGAAGATCTACGAATGGCCGGCAGACATATGAAAGAATGCTCAACATCACTCAGCATTCGGGAAAGGCAAATCAAAAGCACACTGAGATACCATCTCACCCCAGTGAGGATGGCTAAAATCCAAAAGACTCTGAACGGTAAATGCTGGCGAGGCTGTGGAGGAAAAGGAACTCTCATACATTGTTGGTGGGACTGCAAAAGGGTGCAGCCTCCATGGAAAATGGGATGGAGTTTCCTCAAACAACTGCAGATAGATCTGCCATAGATCTACCATTCCCAGCTAGCCCACTGCTGGGAATACACCCAGAGGAATGGAAATCATCGAGTCGAAGGTACACCTTTTCCCCAGTGTTCATCGCAGCACTATTTACAATAGCCAAGAGTTGGAACCAGCCCAGATGTCCATCATCAGTTGAGTGGATATGGACAATGTGGTATATGTACACAATGGAACACTACTCAGCTTTTAAAAAGAATGGAATACTGCCATTTGCAACGACATGGGTGGACCTAGAGAGAATTATATTAAGTGAAACATGTCAGGCCCAGAAAGAGAAATGTCACGTTCTCTCTTATTTGTGCGAGGTAAAGATAAATAGATAAATGCACACAGGAAAAAAAAAAAAAAAAAAAAAAAAAGGAAAAATGGGGGGGAGGGGGGAAGAAGACGCGACAATTGCAATTCCTTGAAATTGATAGGACAAGCAAACTTTCAGAAAGGACATTGTTGGGAGGGAGGAAGGAGAGGGAGGAGGGAGGGAGGTTTCTGTAATTGGCCGCAATGATCAACCACATTGTATGTCGACAAAATAAAATAAAATAAAAAACTAATACTAAAAATCAATCAATCAATCAATCAATCCATAGCAATGTGTGTTTCATTATTCCCTACCGCCGCCAGGGCATTCCCCCCAAGCCCCACCCCCCACCTGTCAGCCGGTCCTGCACCTGCCTGGCCCCGCCCACTGTGGGCCCCCACCCCCCCTCCCCTTGGAGCCCGGATGTCTGGGAGGAGGGGGCGGCAGCGCAGCAGCAGCGGCGGACCCAGGAGGCCTCCGAGGGAAGCGGCGCGGCGCGGCGGCGGAGCAGGTAAGGCCCCCGGGAGGGGGCTGTGGGTCCCCAAAGAGGCAGGGCAGGGGCGCAGTGTCGGAGTGAGAGAGGAGGGAGGCGCGGGGTGCCTCGGGAGGGTCCCCCGAAGCCGCGAGTGGGGGAGGGGCGGGGCGGCCGAAAGCAGACGGCGGCGAGGTGCCCAGCGCCGGCAGGGCGGTGACATCGGGGCGCCCTCCTGCCCTACTCAGGAGGAGCCCAGCGCTGTCCCGCCGTCCGTCCCCCCTGCGCGCGCCGGGCTCGCCTCCTGCTAGGGCTGTCGTGGGAGCGGCCGGCCGGCAGGCGGTGCCGGGAGCCAGGCCGGATAAGCGGCTGCGGAGGCGGCAAGGCAAGGCTGTGGCCTCGGGGTCCTGGGGCCAGGGGAGCAGAGGGTGGGGGGGCAGGGGGCCAGCGTGCAAGTGTGCGCGTGTGCACTTGTAAGTGCAAGTGCAGGGTGGCGGGAGACGCGGCCGCGGGAGGTCCAGGCCGGGAGCGCTTTTCTCAGGAGTGGGTCGATGGTCTTCTGTGTTGTCACTGCGTTTTTATCCTTCCTTTTGCGGTTCCCTGTTAGTATCTTCTTGTATTTGGAAGAGTTCTCCGTAGACATTTGTGAATTCTCTCAGCTTTTGTTAGCCTAGGAAAGGACTTTTGCTGTCCGTGTTTGAAGGATCCTTGTTTGGGTACAGTCCTCTTGATAGGGAAGTCTTTCCTTCTGCTGCTTATAAACTTTGCAACATCCCATTCTTTCCTGGACTGTGAGGTTTCTGTTCATATATTTGCTGAAACCTGTATTTGGACCCTTTTGAGTGTGTGTGCGTGCGTGTCTGTGTGTGTGTGTGTGTGTGTGTGTGTGTGTGTGTCTGTGTGTGTCTGTGCATGTGTGTGTTTCTGTCTCCATGCGTTTCGGTGTTCTTCCTTTGTGATTTGTGTGGTTTGACTCTTTGGCTAGTGTAGGTGACACTGATCTGAGCGTTCATGTACAAACTTCTGTGGGGACATATGTTTTCAGTTCTCCTGCGTGTGTCTCCAGCAGTACAATTGCTGGGTCACGGTAGTCACCTGACATTTCCCAGGTTGTCAAAGTGCCAGTCGGGAGTTGATTTTGTTTAGGCCTAAGTATTTGCTTCTGTGGGGTGTTCTGGCCAATGGATTCGGGGGATCCTTGATGGCAAGTGTATAGAGAATAGGAGAGGGCATGGTTGTGGAGCCCAGGCTGGGGTCCACAAGGATGCATCTAATTAGTCCCCACCCCCCTGCGGGCATTCACCCCTGTGTTCCCGCCACTTCCACCTCCCCCCACCCTTGTCCCGACCCCGCCCAGTCTGGGGTGTCGAGTCCTCCCCCTGAGGCGGCCTGGAGAGGCCGGGATCGCGCACGTCTCCCAGACGCGGCCGGGCCGGCGGGCGCACCAGAGCCTGCTCGGTCCCCGTGTGCACCGGAGCACTGGACGACGCAGCGGCGGCAGCGGCAGCGGTGGACGACGGAGGAGACCGGCGAGAGGAGCGGCGCGGCGCGGCGGAGCAGGTAGGGCCCACGTGAGGGGGCTGTGGCTCCCGAGCGAGGCAGGGGAGTAGCGTCGTCGCGCCGCGGGGTGTCTTAGGAGGGTCCCCCGAGTCCTGATTTCGGGAGTGGGGGCAGAGGCCAGCGGGGAGGGATGCAGACGGCGGGCGGGGTGCCCGGCGCTGGCAGAGACAGGAGGCTGGGGCGCCCTCCTCCCCGGCGCAGGAGCCCAGCGCTGCTCCGCCGTCCGTCCGTCCGTCCGTCCGTCCGTCCGTCCGTCCGTCCGTCCGTCCGTCCGTCCGTCTGTCCGTCCGTCCGCCCGTCCAACCGACCGACCGTCCGACCGTCCGTCCAAGGGCCCCAGCGCGCCGGTGGCCTTGTCCCAGGGCTGCTGCGGGAGCAGCCGGCGGGGGGCGGTGTGGGGGCCAGAACGGAGTAGCAGGTGCAGCTGTGCTGTGGCCTCCTGGTCACGGGGTCGTGTCCTCCGTTCCCGGGCCTGGTGAGCCATCGCCGCCGCTGCGATTGCGAGGGCAGTGGGGACAAGGCCAGCAGGGCATGGCAGGAGCGGTTTTGTCGTCTTCCTTGCAGGTTGAGTGTGTTCTTTGTTTTTCTCCTTCCATGACTGCTGACTTTCGTCCCTGCAGACGTGGTGCTGGGGCATGTGAGCGTCATCGTTGAGATGGAGGAGCCCTGTGCAGCGCTTTGGGAGAGCGGTCTGCTGTGGGGAATCCTCTCGGCCTTCGTCTGTCTGGGAGAGGATTGTCTCTCTCCCTGTTTGAAGGATACTCTTGTCCATACAGTGCTCTTGTCTGAAAGGCTTTGTTGTTGTTTTTGTTGTTGTTAAATTTTTGGTTTGGCTAGAACGTCTCTTTCTCTCCTGGACTGGGAGTTTTCTGTTGAAGAATTTACTGAAATCTGTATTAAGACTTTATGTGAGTGTGTGTGTAAGTGTGTGTGTTTGCGCGTGTGAGAGTGAGTGTGTGTTTGTGTGTGTGTGTGTGTGTGCGCCCCTCTCTTGCCGGTTTCAGTATTGTTCCTTGGCGTTCCGTGTGGTTTTGACTCTTTGACTAGTGTAAGTGAGGCTGATCGGAGCGTTCATATATAAACTTTTGTGTGGACAGATTTTCAGTTTTCGTTCGTAGGTCCCCAGCGGTAGGATTGCTGGGCCACGTAGTAAGTTTACATTTCACGTTTTGAAAAACTACCGACCTGGTTTCCTGGCAGTCTGTAGCATTTTCCAGTCTCTCCCTCAATATATGAGGGTTGTGCTATCTCTATAGCCTTGTCAATACCTTGTCTTGACTGTCTTTTTGATTTATAGGCCTTGTAATGTGTGCCACCTATTATCTCACTGTGGTATTGATAGCCATTTCCTTGCTGGTGACGATGAATATCTTCTTCGGTGCTTATTGGCCTTTCCTATCTGTCACTTAGAGAAATGCTCCTTTGAATGATCTGAGCAGGTTTGTGGTTTGTTTGTTACTGGCGGCTGGCCTGTGTGGGGATCCTAACCCTTGCTCTTGGTATGAGAGCACCACCCTCTAACCAGCAGAGCTAACGGGCCGACTCTTCCTCTGACCATTTTTTAAAAAATTCTGCTTACTGTCGTTTAGGAGCTCTTTCTATAGTCTTGTTCTTAATCTGTGAATTGAAAATGTATTTTTCCTGTGCAGCCTGATGTCTTTTCTTTTTCTCAGTGGTGTCCTGTAAAGCACAGCAGTTTTACGTTGCATGATATCCCGTTTACTCTTTCTTTATATGGGTTCTTGTGTTTTCGGCATCTTACCTAAGAGACCACCACCACATCCGGTATCACAAAGGTTTGTTCCTGTGTTTCTCGAGTGTTGTAGTTTGAGTTCTTACAGTTAGCTCTGTGACACGTTTGGTGTTCACTTTTGGGTATGGGGTTAGAAAAGGGCTCGATTTCATTTCTTTCCATGTGGCTATTCAGTTGTCTCAGCACCATTTGTTGTGGTCCCAAAGCACTTGTGAAAATCCAGTTGTCATAGCTGCATGAGCTTGCTTTTAGGCCGTCAATTCTGTTCCTCTGATGTACACTTTATGCCAGCGCTGCAGTGTGTTTCTTTTTATTGGACTTGAATTTTTACTTTTTATTGACAGCTCGCAACTGCATATGTTTATGGGGCACCATGTGATAATTGCATACATGT
Organism: Cynocephalus volans; assembly: GCF_027409185.1. Classification (NCBI taxonomy): domain Eukaryota; kingdom Metazoa; phylum Chordata; class Mammalia; order Dermoptera; family Cynocephalidae; genus Cynocephalus; species Cynocephalus volans. Next base: position 131,962 of record NW_026902451.1, read on the forward strand.
GTACATTGTGCAGTGAGCAAGTTAGGCAAGTAACACACTCGTGACCTCACATACTTCCTCCCCTGTGGTAAGAGCACTGAAAATCCACTCTTTTGGTCATTCTGAAATATACATTATTATTAACTATAGTCACCTTGCTGTGTAATAGATCACCAGACCTTATTTCTCCAGAGTGAAACTTTGTACCCATTGGTCAAACTTCCCTTCGTCCTTGTTCCTCCATCCCCCCCGCCCGCAGCTCCCAGGCTCTGCTAACCATCATTCTGGTCTCTAGTTCCATGAGTCTGACCTTTCCAGTTTCCACATTCAAGTGAAATCATGCAGCATGTCTTTCTGTGCCTGGCATGCGTCACTCAGCGTAATGTCTTCTAGTTGCATCCCAGTTGTTGGAAAATGACAGAGTTTTGTTCTTTTCTAAGGCCGAATAGTATTTCATTGTGTACTTAGACCACGTTTTCTTTATCTGTTCGTCTGTTAATAAACACTTAGGTTGATTCTATATCTTGACTCTTATGGATAATGCCTCAGTGAACATGGGAGTACAGATATCTCTTCGACCTATTGATTTCAGTTCTTTGGGGGATATTCCCTGAAGTGGGATTGCTGGATCATACGGTAATTCTATTTACAGATTTTTGAGAAACCTCCATGCTGTTTTCTGTAATGGTTGTACGTTCCTACCAGCAGTGTACAAGGGTAGCCTTTTCTCCACGTCCTTGCCAGTGCTAGTTATCTTTTGTCTTTTTGATACTAGCCATTCTAATGGGTATGAAGTAATTATGTGTCCTAGTGATTTTAATTTGTATTTCCCTGATGATTAGGGAGGTTGAGCATTTTTTCATCAGCCTGTTGGCCATGTGGAGGTCTTATTCTGAGAAACGTATGTTCAGTTACTCTGCCCATTTTTTAAATCGGGTTGTTGTCTTGCTATTGAGTTGTTTGAATTTTGTATGTATTTTTGGATACTTATTCATAATCAGGTGTATAGTTTTCCAATATTTTCTCTCATTCCAGTCATCGTGTCTTCGCTCTCCTACTTGTTCTTTTCCTGTGCGGAAGCTTTTTAATTTGATGCAATCCCATTTTCGTCTCTGTTTGATTTTGTCGCCTTGCTTTTGGGGCTATCTGCCAAAAATCATTGCCCAGACCAATGTTGTGGAGCTTTTCCCATATGTTTTCTTCTAGCAATTTTACAGTTTCAGGTGTTCCATTTCCATCTTTAATCCATATTGAGCCGATTTTTGTAGGTGGTGTAAGATAAGAGAAGGGTTCAACTTCATTTTTCTGAGTGTGTATACACGGTTTTGCCAACACCGGTTATTGAAGAAACTGTCATTTGCTCGTTATGCGTTCTTGGTACCTTTATTGAAAAATCATTTGACTGTCAATATGTAGTTTTATTTTGGGGCTCCAGTTTGTTTCACTGGTTGACGTGAATGTTTTTAGTCTACTACCTTGTGGTTTTGATTACTGTAGCATGTGTCTTTGTCCATTTCTGTTGCTTAGAACAGAATTACCTAAAACTGGGTGATTTATAAAGAAACAGTCTTTATGGCTTACAGTTTCAAATGTTGGGAAGCCCAAAGTCCAGGTAACACATCTGGTGAGGAACTTGTTTGGTGGTGACTTCAACGACACAGTGTATCACACTGTGAGAAAGGCAGGAGCGAGAGAGAGAGAGAGAGAGAGAGCGCGAGAGAGAGAGAGAGAGAGAGAGGGCATGCAACACACACGTAAAATTCTTCACCTCGATCACGTGGGACTCATCCCAGGGATGCAAGGTTGGTTCAACATATGCAAATCAATAAATGTGATACACCATATTAATGAAATCAAACACAAGGACCATGCGGTCATCTGTATAGTTGCTGAAAGAGCACTTGATAAAATTCAACAGTCATTCATGAGAAAGGCCTTCTATAAGTTAGGTATAGATTTCAACTATCTCAACATAATTAAAGCCGTATATGATAAACCAACTGCCAATATCATCCTGAATGGGGAAAAGCTGAAAGCTGTTCCTTTAAGAACAGGAACTAGACAAGGATGCCCACCCTCACCACTCCTATTCAATATAGTGTTGGAGGTACTAGCCAGAGCAATCAGAGAAGAGAAGGAAATAAAGGGCATCCAGATTGGAAAAGATGAAGTCAAACTGTCCCTGTTTGCAGATGACATGATCCTATATGTCGAACAGTCTGAAGGCTCTACAAAAAAACTCTTGGAGTTGATAAAGGATTTCAGCAAAGTAGCAGGATACAAAATCAACACAAAAAAACCGGTAGCATTTCTATTCTCCAATAGTGGACATGCAGAAAGAGAAATCAAGAAAGCTTGCCCATTGACAGTAGCCACCAAAAACATAAGGTACTTAGGAAGCGAGTTAACCAAGGATGTGAAAAATCTCTATAATGAGAACTACAAACCACTGCTGAGAGAAAGTGGAGAGGAGACAAGACGATGGAAAGATATCCCATGCTCTTGGATTGGAAGCATCAACATAGTGAAAATGTCCATACTACCCAAAGTGATATACAAATTCAATGCAGTCCCCATCAAAATTCCAGTGACATTTTTCTCAGAAATGGAAAGAACTATCCAGACGCTGATATGGAATAACAAAAGACCACGCATAGCCACAGCAACGCTGAGCCAAAAAAGTAAAGCTGGAGGCGTAACACTACCTGACTTTAAACTCTCCTACAAAGCTATCATAAGCAAAACAGTACAGTATGGTACTGGCATAAAAACAGACACACTGCTCAGTGGAATAGAATGGAGAATCCAGAAATCAACCCACACACCTACAGCCGTCTGATCTTTGACAAAGGCACCAAGCCTGTACACTGGGGAAGAGACCGCCTCTTCAGGAAATGGTGCTGGGAGAACTGGATATCGATATGCAGGAGAATGAAACTAGACCCATACCTTTCACCATACACTAAAGGCAACTCAAAATGGATTGAAGAATTAATTATACACCCCGAAACAATAAAACCTCTTCAAGAAAGCATAGGCGAAACGCTTCAGGAAGTAGGACTGGACACAGACTTCATGAACATGACCCCCAAAGCATGGGCAACCAAAGGAAAAATAAACAAATGGGATTATATCCAACTGAAAAGCTTCTGCACAGCAAAAGAAAGAATTAACATAGTTAAAAGACAACCAACACAGTGGGAGAAAATATTTGCAAAATATGCATCTGACAGAGGATTTATACTTAGAACATACAAGGAACTCAAACAACTTTACGAGGAAGAAACAAGCAACCCGATTAAAAAATGGGCAAAAGAGCTAAATAGGCATTTCTCTAAGGAAGATCTACGAATGGCCGGCAGACATATGAAAAAATGCTCAACATCACTCAGCATTCGGGAAAGGCAAATCAAAAGCACACTGAGATACCATCTCACCCCAGTGAGGATGGCTAAAATCCAAAAGACTCTGAACGGTAAATGCTGGCGAGGCTGCGGAGGAAAAGGAACTCTCATACATTGTTGGTGGGACTGCAAAAGGGTGCAGCCTCCATGGAAAATGGGATGGAGTTTCCTCAAACAACTGCAGATAGATCTGCCATAGATCTACCATTCCCAGCTATCCCACTGCTGGGAATACACCCAGAGGAATGGAAATCATCGAGTCGAAGGTACACCTTTTCCCCAGTGTTCATCGCAGCACTATTTACAATAGCCAAGAGTTGGAACCAGCCCAGATGTCCATCATCAGTTGAGTGGATATGGACAATGTGGTATATGTACACAATGGAATACTACTCAGCTTTAAAAAAGAATGGGATCTCCGGGGCTCGCCTGCGCCCCGGAAGCTGCCCCTTCTCGGGGGTCAAGATGGGCAGCAAAATGGCGTCTGCCAGCAGGGTCGTGCAGGTAGTCAAGCCACATACTCCATTAATAAGGTTCCCTGACAGAAGAGACAATCCTAAACCCAATGTATCAGAAGCTTTGAGATCAACAGGGGTACCATCTCATTCTGCAATTTCACAGCATTCTAAGGGAAGTAAATCACCAGATTTGCTGATGCATCAAGGTCCACCAGACACTGCAGAAATACTAAAATCATTACCTCAGAAATACAGAAGGAAACTTGTGTCTCAAGAAGAAATTGAATTTATCCAACGTGGAGGTCCAGAATAATCACTGTGAGCAGCAGTTTGTCATCAAACAAAAGAACTGACTTTACGATAAAGGACTTCCAAAATAACAAATGAGAAATTGTATATTAAACAACTTTAATAAAGTAAAAAAAAAATGAAATATAGAAAATTTAGATGGACACTTTTATCTCCTAATTTATGTATCTTGGTCAGCTTCTCCACAAGCTTACCTAATTGTTTATATGCTTTCTACTTATTAAAGTATACATTTTTAAATGTTAGCCTATTTACTCTTTTTTGGGGGAGAGGCAGCTAGCCAGTATGGGGATCCAAGCCCTGGACCTGGTTGTATAACACCACGCTCTAAGCAACTGAGCTAACTGGCCAGCCCATATTAATATACTCTTGATTATCAAATATAATGTGTTGAACTATTAAAAGTACGCGGTGTTCAATATACTAGTATATATTTCCCATAATTTTACTTTTCTTTCTGTTTCTGTTTAGACACGGGAAGAATTTATCAGGCAGAATTGCCGTTTTAAGGATGTAATTTTCCTGAAATTGGATGAGGATCAGTGAAATAATGATTATTTGTTCTGAATTCTCTCACATTTTTTAATTCACAAGGTTACTGAACTATAACTGGCTTAATAAATGTATCCTTCTCTAGAATCTTCTTCTGTAGTCAGACGTGTTGTCCATTGTGCATATCCTACTCTAAATGATAAAAATATAGCCGAGATAAAACAGTTGACTATGGGATTTAGACTGGGGAGATAACAGAAAAGATTATTTGTAACCTATATTTTAAAAAATGCAGAAAAGTATAAAATGGAAAATAAGAGATAAAAATGAATATAGCCTAGGAATAAATGTTTCACTAGAAACTGCAATTTATTATCTTTTGGGGATGTTAAGAAAGTCTTGTTTTTTTGTTTAGTTTTGTGATCACGTATGTAAATCCTGATAACCATTAACTTTCTCAAATTTAATGTCTGAAAGACAAAATCAACCAAAATATTTACTTAGTAAGCAATTTATGAAATTTTAATAGGGCCTTCTTGTGTGTCAAGGCTGTGTATATTGTAAAAGCCTCACAAAGCTGAATAAATTCTCTTCCATACCTTTAAAAAAAAAAAAAAGAAAAAAGAATGGAATACTGCCATTTGCAACGACATGGGTGGACCTAGAGAGAATTATATTAAGTGAAACAAGTCAGGCCCAGAAAGAGAAATGTCACGTTCTCTCTTATTTGTGCGAGGTAAAGATAAATAGATAAATGCACACAGGAAAAAAAAAAAAAAAAAAAAATGAAAAATGGGGGGGCGGGGGGAAGAAGACGCGACAATTGCAATTCCTTGAAATTGATAGGACAAGCAAACTTTCAGAAAGGACATTGTTGGGAGGGAGGAAGGAGAGGGAGGAGGGAGGGAGGTTTCTGTAATTGGCCGCAATGATCAACCACATTGTATGTCGACAAAATAAAATAAAATAAAAAACTAATACTAAAAATCAATCAATCAATCAATCCATAGCAATGTGTGTTTCCTTATTCCCTACCGCCGCCAGGGCATTCCCCCCAAGCCCCACCCCCCACCTGTCAGCCGGTCCTGCACCTGCCAGGCCCCGCCCACTGTGTGCCTCCACCCCCCCTCCCCTTGGAGCCCGGATGTCTGGGAGGAGGGGGCGGCAGCGCAGCAGCAGCGGCGGACCCAGGAGGCCTCTGAGGGAAGCGGCGCGGCGCGGCGGCGGAGCAGGTAAGGCCCCCGGGAGGGGGCTGTGGGTCCCCAAAGAGGCAGGGCAGGGGCGCAGTGTCGGAGTGAGAGAGGAGGGAGGCGCGGGGTGCCTCGGGAGGGTCCCCCGAAGCCGCGAGTGGGGGAGGGGCGGGGCGGCCGAAAGCAGACGGCGGCGAGGTGCCCAGCGCCGGCAGGGCGGTGACATCGGGGCGCCCTCCTGCCCTACTCAGGAGGAGCCCAGCGCTGTCCCGCCATCCATCCCCCCTGCGCGCCGGGCTCGCCTCGTGCTAGGGCTGTCGTGGGAGCGGCCGGCCGGCAGGCGGTGCCGGGAGCCAGGCCGGATAAGCGGCTGCGGCGGCGGCAAGGCAAGGCTGTGGCCTCGGGTTCCCGGGGCCAGGGGAGCAGAGGGGGGGGGCAGGGGGCCAGCGTGCAAGTGTGCGCGTGTGCACTTGTAAGTGCAAGTGCAGGGTGGCGGGAGACGCGGCCGCGGGAGGTCCAGGCCGGGAGCGCTTTTCTCAGGAGTGGGTCGATGGTCTTCTGTGTTGTCACTGCGTTTTTATCCTTCCTTTTGCGGTTCCCTGTTAGTATCTTCTTGTATTTGGAAGAGTTCTTCGTAGACATTTGTGAATTCTCTCAGCTTTTGTTAGCCTAGGAAAGGACTTTTGCTGTCCGTGTTTGAAGGATCCTTGTTTGGGTACAGTCCTCTTGATAGGGAAGTCTTTCCTTCTGCTGCTTCTAAACTTTGCAACATCCCATTCTTTCCTGGACTGTGAGGTTTCTGTTCATATATTTGCTGAAACCTGTATTTGGACCCTTTTGAGTGTGTGTGCGTGTGTGTGTGTGTGTGTGTGTGTGTGTGTGTGTCTGTGCATGTGTGTGTTTCTGTCTCCATGCGTTTCAGTGTTCTTCCTTTGTGATTTGTGTGGTTTGACTCTTTGGCTAGTGTAGGTGACACTGATCTGAGCGTTCATGTACAAACTTCTGTGGGGACATATGTTTTCAGTTCTCCTGCGTGTGTCTCCAGCAGTACAATTGCTGGGTCACGGTAGTCACCTGACATTTCCCAGGTTGTCAAAGTGCCAGTCGGGAGTTGATTTTGTTTAGGCCTAAGTATTTGCTTCTGTGGGGTGTTCTGGCCAATGGATTCGGGGGATCCTTGATGGCAAGTGTATAGAGAATAGGAGAGGGCATGGTTGTGGAGCCCAGGCTGGGGTCCACAAGGATGCATCTAATTAGTCCCCACCCCCCTGCGGGCATTCACCCCTGTGTTCCCGCCACTTCCACCTCCCCCCACCCTTGTCCCGACCCCGCCCAGTCTGGGGTGTCGAGTCCTCCCCCTGAGGCGGCCTGGAGAGGCCGGGATCGCGCACGTCTCCCAGACGCGGCCGGGCCGGCGGGCGCACCAGAGCCTGCTCGGTCCCCGTGTGCACCGGAGCACTGGACGACGCAGCGGCGGCAGCGGCAGCGGTGGACGACGGAGGAGACCGGCGAGAGGAGCGGCGCGGCGCGGCGGAGCAGGTAGGGCCCACGTGAGGGGGCTGTGGCTCCCGAGCGAGGCAGGGGAGTAGCGTCGTCGCGCCGCGGGGTGTCTTAGGAGGGTCCCCCGAGTCCTGATTTCGGGAGTGGGGGCAGAGGCCAGCGGGGAGGGATGCAGACGGCGGGCGGGGTGCCCGGCGCTGGCAGAGACAGGAGGCTGGGGCGCCCTCCTCCCCGGCGCAGGAGCCCAGCGCTGCTCCGCCGTCCGTCCGTCCGTCCGTCCGTCCGTCCGTCTGTCCGTCCGTCCGCCCGTCCAACCGACCGACCGTCCGCCCGTCCGTCCAAGGGCCCCAGCGCGCCGGTGGCCTTGTCCCAGGGCTGCTGCGGGAGCAGCCGGCGGGGGGCGGTGTGGGGGCCAGAACGGAGTAGCAGGTGCAGCTGTGCTGTGGCCTCCTGGTCACGGGGTCGTGTCCTCCGTTCCCGGGCCTGGTGAGCCATCGCCGCCGCTGCGATTGCGAGGGCAGTGGGGACAAGGCCAGCAGGGCATGGCGGGAGCGGTTTTGTCGTCTTCCTTGCAGGTTGAGTGTGTTCTTTGTTTTTCTCCTTCCATGACTGCTGACTTTCGTCCCTGCAGACGTGGTGCTGGGGCATGTGAGCGTCATCCTTGAGATGGAGGAGCCCTGTGCAGCGCTTTGGGAGAGCGGTCTGCTGTGGGGAATCCTCTCGGCCTTCGTCTGTCTGGGAGAGGATTGTCTCTCTCCCTGTTTGAAGGATACTCTTGTCCATACAGTGCTCTTGTCTGAAAGGCTTTGTTGTTGTTTTTGTTGTTGTTAAATTTTTGGTTTGGCTAGAACGTCTCTTTCTCTCCTGGACTGGGAGTTTTCTGTTGAAGAATTTACTGAAATCTGTATTAAGACTTTATGTGAGTGTGTGTGTAAGTGTGTGTGTTTGCGCGTGTGAGAGTGAGTGTGTGTTTGTGTGTGTGTGTGTGTGTGCGCCCCTCTCTTGCCGGTTTCAGTATTGTTCCTTGGCGTTCCGTGTGGTTTTGACTCTTTGACTAGTGTAAGTGAGGCTGATCGGAGCGTTCATATATAAACTTTTGTGTGGACAGATTTTCAGTTTTCGTTCGTAGGTCCCCAGCGGTAGGATTGCTGGGCCACGTAGTAAGTTTACATTTCACGTTTTGAAAAACTACCGACCTGGTTTCCTGGCAGTCTGTAGCATTTTCCAGTCTCTCCCTCAATATATGAGGGTTGTGCTATCTCTATAGCCTTGTCAATACCTTGTCTTGACTGTCTTTTTGATTTATAGGCCTTGTAATGTGTGCCACCTATTATCTCACTGTGGTATTGATAGCCATTTCCTTGCTGGTGACGATGAATATCTTCTTCGGTGCTTATTGGCCTTTCCTATCTGTCACTTAGAGAAATGCTCATTTGAATGATCTGAGCAGGTTTGTGGTTTGTTTGTTACTGGCGGCTGGCCTGTGTGGGGATCCTAACCCTTGCTCTTGGTATGAGAGCACCACCCTCTAACCAGCAGAGCTAACGGGCCCACTCTTCCTCTGACCATTTTTAAAAAAATTCTGCCTACTGTCGTTTAGGAGCTCTTTCTATAGTCTTGTTCTTAATCTGTGAATTGAAAATGTATTTTTCCTGTGCAGCCTGATGTCTTTTCTTTTTCTCAGTGGTGTCCTGTAAAGCACAGCAGTTTTACGTTGCATGATATCCCGTTTACTCTTTCTTTATATGGGTTCTTGTGTTTTCGGCATCTTACCTAAGAGACCACCACCACATCCGGTATCACAAAGGTTTGTTCCTGTGTTTCTCGAGTGTTGTAGTTTGAGTTCTTACAGTTAGCTCTGTGACACGTGTGGTGTTCACTTTTGGGTATGGGGTTAGAAAAGGGCTCGATTTCATTTCTTTCCATGTGGCTATTCAGTTGTCTCAGCACCATTTGTTGTGGTCCCAAAGCACTTGTGAAAATCCAGTTGTCATAGCTGCATGAGCTTGCTTCTAGGCCGTCAATTCTGTTCCTCTGATGTACACTTTATGCCAGCGCTGCACTGTGTTTCTTTTTATTGGACTTGAATTTTTACTTTTTATTGACAGCTCGCAACTGCATATGTTTATGGGGCACCATGTGATAATTGCACACATGTGTACATTGTGCAGTGAGCAAGTTAGGCAAGTAACACACTCGTGACCTCACATACTTCCTCCCCTGTGGTAAGAGCACTGAAAATCCACTCTTTTGGTCATTCTGAAATATACATTATTATTAACTATAGTCACCTTGCTGTGTAATAGATCACCAGACCTTATTTCTCCAGAGTGAAACTTTGTACCCATTGGTCAAACTTCCCTTCGTCCTTGTTCCTCCATCCCCCCCGCCCGCAGCTCCCAGGCTCTGCTAACCATCATTCTGGTCTCTAGTTCCATGAGTCTGACCTTTCCAGTTTCCACATTCAAGTGAAATCATGCAGCATGTCTTTCTGTGCCTGGCATGCGACACTCAGCGTAATGTCTTCTAGTTGCATCCCAGTTGTTGGAAAATGACAGAGTTTTGTTCTTTTCTAAGGCCGAATAGTATTTCATTGTGTACTTAGACCACGTTTTCTTTATCTGTTCGTCTGTTAATAAACACTTAGGTTGATTCTATATCTTGACTCTTATGGATAATGCCTCAGTGAACATGGGAGTACAGATATCTCTTCGACCTATTGATTTCAGTTCTTTGGGGGATATTCCCTGAAGTGGGATTGCTGGATCATACGGTAATTCTATTTACAGATTTTTGAGAAACCTCCATGCTGTTTTCTGTAATGGTTGTACGTTCCTACCAGCAGTGTACAAGGGTAGCCTTTTCTCCACGTCCTTGCCAGTGCTAGTTATCTTTTGTCTTTTTGATACTAGCCATTCTAATGGGTATGAAGTAATTATGTGTCCTAGTGATTTTAATTTGTATTTCCCTGATGATTAGGGAGGTTGAGCATTTTTTCATCAGCCTGTTGGCCATGTGGAGGTCTTATTCTGAGAAACGTATGTTCAGTTACTCTGCCCATTTTTTAAATCGGGTTGTTGTCTTGCTATTGAGTTGTTTGAATTTTGTATGTATTTTTGGATACTTATTCATAATCAGGTGTATAGTTTTCCAATATTTTCTCTCATTCCAGTCATCGTGTCTTCGCTCTCCTACTTGTTCTTTTCCTGTGCGGAAGCTTTTTAATTTGATGCAATCCCATTTTCGTCTCTGTTTGATTTTGTCGCCTTGCTTTTGGGGCTATCTGCCAAAAATCATTGCCCAGACCAATGTTGTGGAGCTTTTCCCATATGTTTTCTTCTAGCAATTTTACAGTTTCAGGTGTTCCATTTCCATCTTTAATCCATATTGAGCCGATTTTTGTAGGTGGTGTAAGATAAGAGAAGGGTTCAACTTCATTTTTCTGAGTGTGTATACACGGTTTTGCCAACACCGGTTATTGAAGAAACTGTCATTTGCTCGTTATGCGTTCTTGGTACCTTTATTGAAAAATCATTTGACTGTCAATATGTAGTTTTATTTTGGGGCTCCAGTTTGTTTCACTGGTTGACGTGAATGTTTTTAGTCTACTACCTTGTGGTTTTGATTACTGTAGCATGTGTCTTTGTCCATTTCTGTTGCTTAGAACAGAATTACCTAAAACTGGGTGATTTATAAAGAAACAGTCTTTATGGCTTACAGTTTCAAATGTTGGGAAGCCCAAAGTCCAGGTAACACATCTGGTGAGGAACTTGTTTGGTGGTGACTTCAACGACACAGTGTATCACACTGTGAGAAAGGCAGGAGCGAGAGAGAGAGAGAGAGAGAGAGAGCGCGAGAGAGAGAGAGAGAGAGAGGGCATGCAACACACACGTAAAATTCTTCACCTCGATCACGTGGGACTCATCCCAGGGATGCAAGGTTGGTTCAACATATGCAAATCAATAAATGTGATACACCATATTAATGAAATCAAACACAAGGACCATGCGGTCATCTGTATAGTTGCTGAAAGAGCACTTGATAAAATTCAACAGTCATTCATGAGAAAGGCCTTCTATAAGTTAGGTATAGATTTCAACTATCTCAACATAATTAAAGCCGTATATGATAAACCCACTGCCAATATCATCCTGAATGGGGAAAAGCTGAAAGCTGTTCCTTTAAGAACAGGAACTAGACAAGGATGCCCACCCTCACCACTCCTATTCAATATAGTGTTGGAGGTACTAGCCAGAGCAATCAGAGAAGAGAAGGGAATAAAGGGCATCCAGATTGGAAACGATGAAGTCAAACTGTCCCTGTTTGCAGATGACATGATCCTATATGTCGAACAGTCTGAAGGCTCTACAAAAAAACTCTTGGAGTTGATAAAGGATTTCAGCAAAGTAGCAGGATACAAAATCAACACAAAAAAACCGGTAGCATTTCTATTCTCCAATAGTGGACATGCAGAAAGAGAAATCAAGAAAGCTTGCCCATTGACAGTAGCCACCAAAAACATAAGGTACTTAGGAAGCGAGTTAACCAAGGATGTGAAAAATCTCTATAATGAGAACTACAAACCACTGCTGAGAGAAAGTGGAGAGGAGACAAGACGATGGAAAGATATCCCATGCTCTTGGATTGGAAGCATCAACATAGTGAAAATGTCCATACTACCCAAAGTGATATACAAATTCAATGCAGTCCCCATCAAAATTCCAGTGACATTTTTCTCAGAAATGGAAAGAACTATCCAGACGCTGATATGGAATAACAAAAGACCACGCATAGCCGCAGCAACGCTGAGCCAAAAAAGTAAAGCTGGAGGCGTAACACTACCTGACTTTAAACTCTCCTACAAAGCTATCATAAGCAAAACAGTACAGTATGGTACTGGCATAAAAACAGACACACTGCTCAGTGGAATAGAATGGAGAATCCAGAAATCAACCCACACACCTACAGCCGTCTGATCTTTGACAAAGGCACCAAGCCTGTACACTGGGGAAGAGACCGCCTCTTCAGGAAATGGTGCTGGGAGAACTGGATATCGATATGCAGGAGAATGAAACTAGACCCATACCTTTCACCATACACTAAAGGCAACTCAAAATGGATTGAAGAATTAATTATACACCCCGAAACAATAAAACCTCTTCAAGAAAGCATAGGCGAAACGCTTCAGGAAGTAGGACTGGACACAGACTTCATGAACATGACCCCCAAAGCATGGGCAACCAAAGGAAAAATAAACAAATGGGATTATATCCAACTGAAAAGCTTCTGCACAGCAAAAGAAAGAATTAACATAGTTAAAAGACAACCAACACAGTGGGAGAAAATATTTGCAAAATATGCATCTGACAGAGGATTTATACTTAGAACATACAAGGAACTCAAACAACTTTACGAGGAAGAAACAAGCAACCCGATTAAAAAATGGGCAAAAGAGCTAAATAGGCATTTCTCTAAGGAAGATCTACGAATGGCCGGCAGACATATGAAAAAATGCTCAACATCACTCAGCATTCGGGAAAGGCAAATCAAAAGCACACTGAGATACCATCTCACCCCAGTGAGGATGGCTAAAATCCAAAAGACTCTGAACGGTAAATGCTGGCGAGGCTGCGGAGGAAAAGGAACTCTCATACATTGTTGGTGGGACTGCAAAAGGGTGCAGCCTCCATGGAAAATGGGATGGAGTTTCCTCAAACAACTGCAGATAGATCTGCCATAGATCTACCATTCCCAGCTATCCCACTGCTGGGAATACACCCAGAGGAATGGAAATCATCGAGTCGAAGGTACACCTTTTCCCCAGTGTTCATCGCAGCACTATTTACAATAGCCAAGAGTTGGAACCAGCCCAGATGTCCATCATCAGTTGAGTGGATATGGACAATGTGGTATATGTACACAATGGAATACTACTCAGCTTTAAAAAAGAATGGGATCTCCGGGGCTCGCCTGCGCCCCGGAAGCTGCCCCTTCTCGGGGGTCAAGATGGGCAGCAAAATGGCGTCTGCCAGCAGGGTCGTGCAGGTAGTCAAGCCACATACTCCATTAATAAGGTTCCCTGACAGAAGAGACAATCCTAAACCCAATGTATCAGAAGCTTTGAGATCAACAGGGGTACCATCTCATTCTGCAATTTCACAGCATTCTAAGGGAAGTAAATCACCAGATTTGCTGATGCATCAAGGTCCACCAGACACTGCAGAAATACTAAAATCATTACCTCAGAAATACAGAAGGAAACTTGTGTCTCAAGAAGAAATTGAATTTATCCAACGTGGAGGTCCAGAATAATCACTGTGAGCAGCAGTTTGTCATCAAACAAAAGAACTGACTTTACGATAAAGGACTTCCAAAATAACAAATGAGAAATTGTATATTAAACAACTTTAATAAAGTAAAAAAAAAATGAAATATAGAAAATTTAGATGGACACTTTTATCTCCTAATTTATGTATCTTGGTCAGCTTCTCCACAAGCTTACCTAATTGTTTATATGCTTTCTACTTATTAAAGTATACATTTTTAAATGTTAGCCTATTTACTCTTTTTTGGGGGAGAGGCAGCTAGCCAGTATGGGGATCCAAGCCCTGGACCTGGTTGTATAACACCACGCTCTAAGCAACTGAGCTAACTGGCCAGCCCATATTAATATACTCTTGATTATCAAATATAATGTGTTGAACTATTAAAAGCACGCGGTGTTCAATATACTAGTATATATTTCCCATAATTTTACTTTTCTTTCTGTTTCTGTTTAGACACGGGAAGAATTTATCAGGCAGAATTGCCGTTTTAAGGATGTAATTTTCCTGAAATTGGATGAGGATCAGTGAAATAATGATTATTTGTTCTGAATTCTCTCACATTTTTTAATTCACAAGGTTACTGAACTATAACTGGCTTAATAAATGTATCCTTCTCTAGAATCTTCTTCTGTAGTCAGACGTGTTGTCCATTGTGCATATCCTACTCTAAATGATAAAAATATAGCCGAGATAAAACAGTTGACTATGGGATTTAGACTGGGGAGATAACAGAAAAGATTATTTGTAACCTATATTTTAAAAAATGCAGAAAAGTATAAAATGGAAAATAAGAGATAAAAATGAATATAGCCTAGGAATAAATGTTTCACTAGAAACTGCAATTTATTATCTTTTGGGGATGTTAAGAAAGGCTTGTTTTTTTGTTTAGTTTTGTGATCACGTATGTAAATCCTGATAACCATTAACTTTCTCAAATTTAATGTCTGAAAGACAAAATCAACCAAAATATTTACTTATTAAGCAATTTATGAAATTTTAATAGGGCCTTCTTGTGTGTCAAGGCTGTGTATATTGTAAAAGCCTCACAAAGCTGAATAAATTCTCTTCCATACCTTTAAAAAAAAAAAAAGAAAAAAGAATGGAATACTGCCATTTGCAACGACATGGGTGGACCTAGAGAGAATTATATTAAGTGAAACAAGTCAGGCCCAGAAAGAGAAATGTCACGTTCTCTCTTATTTGTGCGAGGTAAAGATAAATAGATAAATGCACACAGGAAAAAAAAAAAAAAAAAAAAAAAGGAAAAATGGGGGGGAGGGGGGAAGAAGACGCGACAATTGCAATTCCTTGAAATTGATAGGACAAGCAAACTTTCAGAAAGGACATTGTTGGGAGGGAGGAGGGAGGGAGGTTTCTGTAATTGGCCGCAATGATCAACCACATTGTATGTCGACAAAATAAAATAAAATAAAAAACTAATACTAAAAATCAATCAATCAATCAATCCATAGCAATGTGTGTTTCCTTATTCCCTACCGCCGCCAGGGCATTCCCCCCAAGCCCCACCCCCCACCTGTCAGCCGGTCCTGCACCTGCCAGGCCCCGCCCACTGTGGGCCTCCACCCCCCCTCCCCTTGGAGCCCGGATGTCTGGGAGGAGGGGGCGGCAGCGCAGCAGCAGCGGCGGACCCAGGAGGCCTCCGAGGGAAGCGGCGCGGCGCGGCGGCGGAGCAGGTAAGGCCCCCGGGAGGGGGCTGTGGGTCCCCAAAGAGGCAGGGCAGGGGCGCAGTGTCGGAGTGAGAGAGGAGGGAGGCGCGGGGTGCCTCGGGAGGGTCCCCCGAAGCCGCGAGTGGGGGAGGGGCGGGGCGGCCGAAAGCAGACGGCGGCGAGGTGCCCAGCGCCGGCAGGGCGGTGAAATCGGGGCGCCCTCCTGCCCTACTCAGGAGGAGCCCAGCGCTGTCCCGCCATCCATCCCCCCTGCGCGCCGGGCTCGCCTCGTGCTAGGGCTGTGGTGGGAGCGGCCGGCCGGCAGGCGGTGCCGGGAGCCAGGCCGGATAAGCGGCTGCGGCGGCGGCAAGGCAAGGCTGTGGCCTCGGGTTCCCGGGGCCAGGGGAGCAGAGGGGGGGGGCAGGGGGCCAGCGTGCAAGTGTGCACGTGTGCACTTGTAAGTGCAAGTGCAGGGTGGCGGGAGACGCGGCCGCGGGAGGTCCAGGCCGGGAGCGCTTTTCTCAGGAGTGGGTCGATGGTCTTCTGTGTTGTCACTGCGTTTTTATCCTTCCTTTTGCGGTTCCCTGTTAGTATCTTCTTGGACTTGGAAGAGTTCTTCGTAGACATTTGTGAATTCTCTCAGCTTTTGTTAGCCTAGGAAAGGACTTTTGCTGTCCGTGTTTGAAGGATCCTTGTTTGGGTACAGTCCTCTTGATAGGGAAGTCTTTCCTTCTGCTGCTTCTAAACTTTGCAACATCCCATTCTTTCCTGGACTGTGAGGTTTCTGTTCATATATTTGCTGAAACCTGTATTTGGACCCTTTTGAGTGTGTGTGCGTGTGTGTGTGTGTGTGTGTGTCTGTGCATGTGTGTGTTTCTGTCTCCATGCGTTTCAGTGTTCTTCCTTTGTGATTTGTGTGGTTTGACTCTTTGGCTAGTGTAGGTGACACTGATCTGAGCGTTCATGTACAAACTTCTGTGGGGACATATGTTTTCAGTTCTCCTGCGTGTGTCTCCAGCAGTACAATTGCTGGGTCACGGTAGTCACCTGACATTTCCCAGGTTGTCAAAGTGCCAGTCGGGAGTTGATTTTGTTTAGGCCTAAGTATTTGCTTCTGTGGGGTGTTCTGGCCAATGGATTCGGGGGATCCTTGATGGCAAGTGTATAGAGAATAGGAGAGGGCATGGTTGTGGAGCCCAGGCTGGGGTCCACAAGGATGCATCTAATTAGTCCCCACCCCCCTGCGGGCATTCACCCCTGTGTTCCCGCCACTTCCACCTCCACCCACCCTTGTCCCGGCCCCGCCCAGTCTGGGGTGTCGAGTCCTCCCCCTGAGGCGGCCTGGAGAGGCCGGGATCGCGCACGTCTCCCAGACGCGGCCGGGCCGGCGGGCGCACCAGAGCCTGCTCGGTCCCCGTGTGCACCGGAGCACTGGACGACGCAGCGGCGGCAGCGGCAGCGGTGGACGACGGAGGAGACCGGCGAGAGGAGCGGCGCGGCGCGGCGGAGCAGGTAGGGCCCACGTGAGGGGGCTGTGGCTCCCGAGCGAGGCAGGGGAGTAGCGTCGTCGCGCCGCGGGGTGTCTTAGGAGGGTCCCCCGAGTCCTGATTTCGGGAGTGGGGGCAGAGGCCAGCGGGGAGGGATGCAGACGGCGGGCGGGGTGCCCGGCGCTGGCAGAGACAGGAGGCTGGGGCGCCCTCCTCCCCTCCGCAGGAGCCCAGCGCTGCTCCGCCGTCCGTCCGTCCGTCCGTCCGTCCGTCCGTCCGTCCGTCCGTCTGTCCGTCCGTCCGCCCGTCCAACCGACCGACCGTCCGACCGTCCGTCCAAGGGCCCCAGCGCGCCGGTGGCCTTGTCCCAGGGCTGCTGCGGGAGCAGCCGGCGGGGGGCGGTGTGGGGGCCAGAACGGAGTAGCAGGTGCAGCTGTGCTGTGGCCTCCTGGTCACGGGGCCGTGTCCTCCGTTCCCGGGCCTGGTGAGCCATCGCCGCCGCTGCGATTGCGAGGGCAGTGGGGACAAGGCCAGCAGGGCATGGCGGGAGCGGTTTTGTCGTCTTCCTTGCAGGTTGAGTGTGTTCTTTGTTTTTCTCCTTCCATGACTGCTGACTTTCGTCCCTGCAGACGTGGTGCTGGGGCATGTGAGCGTCATCGTTGAGATGGAGGAGCCCTGTGCAGCGCTTTGGGAGAGCGGTCTGCTGTGGGGAATCCTCTCGGCCTTCGTCTGTCTGGGAGAGGATTGTCTCTCTCCCTGTTTGAAGGATACTCTTGTCCATACAGTGCTCTTGTCTGAAAGGCTTTGTTGTTGTTTTTGTTGTTGTTAAATTTTTGGTTTGGCTAGAACGTCTCTTTCTCTCCTGGACTGGGAGTTTTCTGTTGAAGAATTTACTGAAATCTGTATTAAGACTTTATGTGAGTGTGTGTGTAAGTGTGTGTGTTTGCGCGTGTGAGAGTGAGTGTGTGTTTGTGTGTGTGTGTGTGTGTGCGCCCCTCTCTTGCCGGTTTCAGTATTGTTCCTTGGCGTTCCGTGTGGTTTTGACTCTTTGACTAGTGTAAGTGAGGCTGATCGGAGCGTTCATATATAAACTTTTGTGTGGACAGATTTTCAGTTTTCGTTCGTAGGTCCCCAGCGGTAGGATTGCTGGGCCACGTAGTAAGTTTACATTTCACGTTTTGAAAAACTACCGACCTGGTTTCCTGGCAGTCTGTAGCATTTTCCAGTCTCTCCCTCAATATATGAGGGTTGTGCTATCTCTATAGCCTTGTCAATACCTTGTCTTGACTGTCTTTTTGATTTATAGGCCTTGTAATGTGTGCCACCTATTATCTCACTGTGGTATTGATAGCCATTTCCTTGCTGGTGACGATGAATATCTTCTTCGGTGCTTATTGGCCTTTCCTATCTGTCACTTAGAGAAATGCTCATTTGAATGATCTGAGCAGGTTTGTGGTTTGTTTGTTACTGGCGGCTGGCCTGTGTGGGGATCCTAACCCTTGCTCTTGGTATGAGAGCACCACCCTCTAACCAGCAGAGCTAACGGGCCGACTCTTCCTCTGACCATTTTTTAAAAAATTCTGCCTACTGTCGTTTAGGAGCTCTTTCTATAGTCTTGTTCTTAATCTGTGAATTGAAAATGTATTTTTCCTGTGCAGCCTGATGTCTTTTCTTTTTCTCAGTGGTGTCCTGTAAAGCACAGCAGTTTTACGTTGCATGATATCCCGTTTACTCTTTCTTTATATGGGTTCTTGTGTTTTCGGCATCTTACCTAAGAGACCACCACCACATCCGGTATCACAAAGGTTTGTTCCTGTGTTTCTCGAGTGTTGTAGTTTGAGTTCTTACAGTTAGCTCTGTGACACGTGTGGTGTTCACTTTTGGGTATGGGGTTAGAAAAGGGCTCGATTTCATTTCTTTCCATGTGGCTATTCAGTTGTCTCAGCACCATTTGTTGTGGTCCCAAAGCACTTGTGAAAATCCAGTTGTCATAGCTGCATGAGCTTGCTTCTAGGCCGTCAATTCTGTTCCTCTGATGTACACTTTATGCCAGCGCTGCACTGTGTTTCTTTTTATTGGACTTGAATTTTTACTTTTTATTGACAGCTCGCAACTGCATATGTTTATGGGGCACCATGTGATAATTGCACACATGTGTACATTGTGCAGTGAGCAAGTTAGGCAAGTAACACACTCGTGACCTCACATACTTCCTCCCCTGTGGTAAGAGCACTGAAAATCCACTCTTTTGGTCATTCTGAAATATACATTATTATTAACTATAGTCACCTTGCTGTGTAATAGATCACCAGACCTTATTTCTCCAGAGTGAAACTTTGTACCCATTGGTCAAACTTCCCTTCGTCCTTGTTCCTCCATCCCCCCCGCCCGCAGCTCCCAGGCTCTGCTAACCATCATTCTGGTCTCTAGTTCCATGAGTCTGACCTTTCCAGTTTCCACATTCAAGTGAAATCATGCAGCATGTCTTTCTGTGCCTGGCATGCGACACTCAGCGTAATGTCTTCTAGTTGCATCCCAGTTGTTGGAAAATGACAGAGTTTTGTTCTTTTCTAAGGCCGAATAGTATTTCATTGTGTACTTAGACCACGTTTTCTTTATCTGTTCGTCTGTTAATAAACACTTAGGTTGATTCTATATCTTGACTCTTATGGATAATGCCTCAGTGAACATGGGAGTACAGATATCTCTTCGACCTATTGATTTCAGTTCTTTGGGGGATATTCCCTGAAGTGGGATTGCTGGATCATACGGTAATTCTATTTACAGATTTTTGAGAAACCTCCATGCTGTTTTCTGTAATGGTTGTACGTTCCTACCAGCAGTGTACAAGGGTAGCCTTTTCTCCACGTCCTTGCCAGTGCTAGTTATCTTTTGTCTTTTTGATACTAGCCATTCTAATGGGTATGAAGTAATTATGTGTCCTAGTGATTTTAATTTGTATTTCCCTGATGATTAGGGAGGTTGAGCATTTTTTCATCAGCCTGTTGGCCATGTGGAGGTCTTATTCTGAGAAACGTATGTTCAGTTACTCTGCCCATTTTTTAAATCGGGTTGTTGTCTTGCTATTGAGTTGTTTGAATTTTGTATGTATTTTTGGATACTTATTCATAATCAGGTGTATAGTTTTCCAATATTTTCTCTCATTCCAGTCATCGTGTCTTCGCTCTCCTACTTGTTCTTTTCCTGTGCGGAAGCTTTTTAATTTGATGCAATCCCATTTTCGTCTCTGTTTGATTTTGTCGCCTTGCTTTTGGGGCTATCTGCAAAAAATCATTGCCCAGACCAATGTTGTGGAGCTTTTCCCATATGTTTTCTTCTAGCAATTTTACAGTTTCAGGTGTTCCATTTCCATCTTTAATCCATATTGAGCCGATTTTTGTAGGTGGTGTAAGATAAGAGAAGGGTTCAACTTCATTTTTCTGAGTGTGTATACACGGTTTTGCCAACACCGGTTATTGAAGAAACTGTCATTTGCTCGTTATGCGTTCTTGGTACCTTTATTGAAAAATCATTTGACTGTCAATATGTAGTTTTATTTTGGGGCTCCAGTTTGTTTCACTGGTTGACGTGAATGTTTTTAGTCTACTACCTTGTGGTTTTGATTACTGTAGCATGTGTCTTTGTCCATTTCTGTTGCTTAGAACAGAATTACCTAAAACTGGGTGATTTATAAAGAAACAGTCTTTATGGCTTACAGTTTCAAATGTTGGGAAGCCCAAAGTCCAGGTAACACATCTGGTGAGGAACTTGTTTGGTGGTGACTTCAACGACACAGTGTATCACACTGTGAGAAAGGCAGGAGCGAGAGAGAGAGAGAGAGAGAGAGAGAGAGCGCGAGAGAGAGAGAGAGAGAGAGAGGGCATGCAACACACACGTAAAATTCTTCACCTCGATCACGTGGGACTCATCCCAGGGATGCAAGGTTGGTTCAACATATGCAAATCAATAAATGTGATACACCATATTCATGAAATCAAACACAAGGACCATGCGGTCATCTGTATAGTTGCTGAAAGAGCACTTGATAAAATTCAACAGTCATTCATGAGAAAGGCCTTCTATAAGTTAGGTATAGATTTCAACTATCTCAACATAATTAAAGCCGTATATGATAAACCCACTGCCAATATCATCCTGAATGGGGAAAAGCTGAAAGCTGTTCCTTTAAGAACAGGAACTAGACAAGGATGCCCACCCTCACCACTCCTATTCAATATAGTGTTGGAGGTACTAGCCAGAGCAATCAGAGAAGAGAAGGAAATAAAGGGCATCCAGATTGGAAACGATGAAGTCAAACTGTCCCTGTTTGCAGATGACATGATCCTATATGTCGAACAGTCTGAAGGCTCTACAAAAAAACTCTTGGAGTTGATAAAGGATTTCAGCAAAGTAGCAGGATACAAAATCAACACAAAAAAACCGGTAGCATTTCTATTCTCCAATAGTGGACATGCAGAAAGAGAAATCAAGAAAGCTTGCCCATTGACAGTAGCCACCAAAAACATAAGGTACTTAGGAAGCGAGTTAACCAAGGATGTGAAAAATCTCTATAATGAGAACTACAAACCACTGCTGAGAGAAAGTGGAGAGGAGACAAGACGATGGAAAGATATCCCATGCTCTTGGATTGGAAGCATCAACATAGTGAAAATGTCCATACTACCCAAAGTGATATACAAATTCAATGCAGTCCCCATCAAAATTCCAGTGACATTTTTCTCAGAAATGGAAAGAACTATCCAGACGCTGATATGGAATAACAAAAGACCACGCATAGCCGCAGCAACGCTGAGCCAAAAAAGTAAAGCTGGAGGCGTAACACTACCTGACTTTAAACTCTCCTACAAAGCTATCATAAGCAAAACAGTACAGTATGGTACTGGCATAAAAACAGACACACTGCTCAGTGGAATAGAATGGAGAATCCAGAAATCAACCCACACACCTACAGCCGTCTGATCTTTGACAAAGGCACCAAGCCTGTACACTGGGGAAGAGACCGCCTCTTCAGGAAATGGTGCTGGGAGAACTGGATATCGATATGCAGGAGAATGAAACTAGACCCATACCTTTCACCATACACTAAAGGCAACTCAAAATGGATTGAAGAATTAATTATACACCCCGAAACAATAAAACCTCTTCAAGAAAGCATAGGCGAAACGCTTCAGGAAGTAGGACTGGACACAGACTTCATGAACATGACCCCCAAAGCATGGGCAACCAAAGGAAAAATAAACAAATGGGATTATATCCAACTGAAAAGCTTCTGCACAGCAAAAGAAAGAATTAACATAGTTAAAAGACAACCAACACAGTGGGAGAAAATATTTGCAAAATATGCATCTGACAGAGGATTTATACTTAGAACATACAAGGAACTCAAACAACTTTACGAGGAAGAAACAAGCAACCCGATTAAAAAATGGGCAAAAGAGCTAAATAGGCATTTCTCTAAGGAAGATCTACGAATGGCCGGCAGACATATGAAAGAATGCTCAACATCACTCAGCATTCGGGAAAGGCAAATCAAAAGCACACTGAGATACCATCTCACCCCAGTGAGGATGGCTAAAATCCAAAAGACTCTGAACGGTAAATGCTGGCGAGGCTGCGGAGGAAAAGGAACTCTCATACATTGTTGGTGGGACTGCAAAAGGGTGCAGCCTCCATGGAAAATGGGATGGAGTTTCCTCAAACAACTGCAGATAGATCTGCCATAGATCTACCATTCCCAGCTATCCCACTGCTGGGAATACACCCAGAGGAATGGAAATCATCGAGTCGAAGGTACACCTTTTCCCCAGTGTTCATCGCAGCACTATTTACAATAGCCAAGAGTTGGAACCAGCCCAGATGTCCATCATCAGTTGAGTGGATATGGACAATGTGGTATATGTACACAATGGAATACTACTCAGCTTTAAAAAAGAATGGGATCTCCGGGGCTCGCCTGCGCCCCGGAAGCTGCCCCTTCTCGGGGGTCAAGATGGGCAGCAAAATGGCGTCTGCCAGCAGGGTCGTGCAGGTAGTCAAGCCACATACTCCATTAATAAGGTTCCCTGACAGAAGAGACAATCCTAAACCCAATGTATCAGAAGCTTTGAGATCAACAGGGGTACCATCTCATTCTGCAATTTCACAGCATTCTAAGGGAAGTAAATCACCAGATTTGCTGATGCATCAAGGTCCACCAGACACTGCAGAAATACTAAAATCATTACCTCAGAAATACAGAAGGAAACTTGTGTCTCAAGAAGAAATTGAATTTATCCAACGTGGAGGTCCAGAATAATCACTGTGAGCAGCAGTTTGTCATCAAACAAAAGAACTGACTTTACGATAAAGGACTTCCAAAATAACAAATGAGAAATTGTATATTAAACAACTTTAATAAAGTAAAAAAAAAATGAAATATAGAAAATTTAGATGGACACTTTTATCTCCTAATTTATGTATCTTGGTCAGCTTCTCCACAAGCTTACCTAATTGTTTATATGCTTTCTACTTATTAAAGTATACATTTTTAAATGTTAGCCTATTTACTCTTTTTTGGGGGAGAGGCAGCTAGCCAGTATGGGGATCCAAGCCCTGGACCTGGTTGTATAACACCACGCTCTAAGCAACTGAGCTAACTGGCCAGCCCATATTAATATACTCTTGATTATCAAATATAATGTGTTGAACTATTAAAAGCACGCGGTGTTCAATATACTAGTATATATTTCCCATAATTTTACTTTTCTTTCTGTTTCTGTTTAGACACGGGAAGAATTTATCAGGCAGAATTGCCGTTTTAAGGATGTAATTTTCCTGAAATTGGATGAGGATCAGTGAAATAATGATTATTTGTTCTGAATTCTCTCACATTTTTTAATTCACAAGGTTACTGAACTATAACTGGCTTAATAAATGTATCCTTCTCTAGAATCTTCTTCTGTAGTCAGACGTGTTGTCCATTGTGCATATCCTACTCTAAATGATAAAAATATAGCCGAGATAAAACAGTTGACTATGGGATTTAGACTGGGGAGATAACAGAAAAGATTATTTGTAACCTATATTTTAAAAAATGCAGAAAAGTATAAAATGGAAAATAAGAGATAAAAATGAATATAGCCTAGGAATAAATGTTTCACTAGAAACTGCAATTTATTATCTTTTGGGGATGTTAAGAAAGGCTTGTTTTTTTGTTTAGTTTTGTGATCACGTATGTAAATCCTGATAACCATTAACTTTCTCAAATTTAATGTCTGAAAGACAAAATCAACCAAAATATTTACTTATTAAGCAATTTATGAAATTTTAATAGGGCCTTCTTGTGTGTCAAGGCTGTGTATATTGTAAAAGCCTCACAAAGCTGAATAAATTCTCTTCCATACCTTTAAAAAAAAAAAAAAAGAAAAAAGAATGGAATACTGCCATTTGCAACGACATGGGTGGACCTAGAGAGAATTATATTAAGTGAAACAAGTCAGGCCCAGAAAGAGAAATGTCACGTTCTCTCTTATTTGTGCGAGGTAAAGATAAATAGATAAATGCACACAGGAAAAAAAAAAAAAAAAAAAAAAAGGAAAAATGGGGGGGAGGGGGGAAGAAGACGCGACAATTGCAATTCCTTGAAATTGATAGGACAAGCAAACTTTCAGAAAGGACATTGTTGGGAGGGAGGAAGGAGAGGGAGGAGGGAGGGAGGTTTCTGTAATTGGCCGCAATGATCAACCACATTGTATGTCGACAAAATAAAATAAAATAAAAAACTAATACTAAAAATCAATCAATCAATCAATCCATAGCAATGTGTGTTTCCTTATTCCCTACCGCCGCCAGGGCATTCCCCCCAAGCCCCACCCCCCACCTGTCAGCCGGTCCTGCACCTGCCAGGCCCCGCCCACTGTGGGCCTCCACCCCCCCTCCCCTTGGAGCCCGGATGTCTGGGAGGAGGGGGCGGCAGCGCAGCAGCAGCGGCGGACCCAGGAGGCCTCCGAGGGAAGCGGCGCGGCGCGGCGGCGGAGCAGGTAAGGCCCCCGGGAGGGGGCTGTGGGTCCCCAAAGAGGCAGGGCAGGGGCGCAGTGTCGGAGTGAGAGAGGAGGGAGGCGCGGGGTGCCTCGGGAGGGTCCCCCGAAGCCGCGAGTGGGGGAGGGGCGCGGCGGCCGAAAGCAGACGGCGGCGAGGTGCCCAGCGCCGGCAGGGCGGTGACATCGGGGCGCCCTCCTGCCCTACTCAGGAGGAGCCCAGCGCTGTCCCGCCATCCATCCCCCCTGCGCGCCGGGCTCGCCTCGTGCTAGGGCTGTGGTGGGAGCGGCCGGCCGGCAGGCGGTGCCGGGAGCCAGGCCGGATAAGCGGCTGCGGCCGCGGCAAGGCAAGGCTGTGGCCTCGGGGTCCCGGGGCCAGGGGAGCAGAGGGGGGGGGCAGGGGGCCAGCGTGCAAGTGTGCACGTGTGCACTTGTAAGTGCAAGTGCAGGGTGGCGGGAGACGCGGCCGCGGGAGGTCCAGGCCGGGAGCGCTTTTCTCAGGAGTGGGTCGATGGTCTTCTGTGTTGTCACTGCGTTTTTATCCTTCCTTTTGCGGTTCCCTGTTAGTATCTTCTTGTATTTGGAAGAGTTCTTCGTAGACATTTGTGAATTCTCTCAGCTTTTGTTAGCCTAGGAAAGGACTTTTGCTGTCCGTGTTTGAAGGATCCTTGTTTGGGTACAGTCCTCTTGATAGGGAAGTCTTTCCTTCTGCTGCTTCTAAACTTTGCAACATCCCATTCTTTCCTGGACTGTGAGGTTTCTGTTCATATATTTGCTGAAACCTGTATTTGGACCCTTTTGAGTGTGTGTGCGTGTGTGTGTGTGTGTGTGTGTGTCTGTGCATGTGTGTGTTTCTGTCTCCATGCGTTTCAGTGTTCTTCCTTTGTGATTTGTGTGGTTTGACTCTTTGGCTAGTGTAGGTGACACTGATCTGAGCGTTCATGTACAAACTTCTGTGGGGACATATGTTTTCAGTTCTCCTGCGTGTGTCTCCAGCAGTACAATTGCTGGGTCACGGTAGTCACCTGACATTTCCCAGGTTGTCAAAGTGCCAGTCGGGAGTTGATTTTGTTTAGGCCTAAGTATTTGCTTCTGTGGGGTGTTCTGGCCAATGGATTCGGGGGATCCTTGATGGCAAGTGTATAGAGAATAGGAGAGGGCATGGTTGTGGAGCCCAGGCTGGGGTCCACAAGGATGCATCTAATTAGTCCCCACCCCCCTGCGGGCATTCACCCCTGTGTTCCCGCCACTTCCACCTCCCCCCACCCTTGTCCCGGCCCCGCCCAGTCTGGGGTGTCGAGTCCTCCCCCTGAGGCGGCCTGGAGAGGCCGGGATCGCGCACGTCTCCCAGACGCGGCCGGGCCGGCGGGCGCACCAGAGCCTGCTCGGTCCCCGTGTGCACCGGAGCACTGGACGACGCAGCGGCGGCAGCGGCAGCGGTGGACGACGGAGGAGACCGGCGAGAGGAGCGGCGCGGCGCGGCGGAGCAGGTAGGGCCCACGTGAGGGGGCTGTGGCTCCCGAGCGAGGCAGGGGAGTAGCGTCGTCGCGCCGCGGGGTGTCTTAGGAGGGTCCCCCGAGTCCTGATTTCGGGAGTGGGGGCAGAGGCCAGCGGGGAGGGATGCAGACGGCGGGCGGGGTGCCCGGCGCTGGCAGAGACAGGAGGCTGGGGCGCCCTCCTCCCCTCCGCAGGAGCCCAGCGCTGCTCCGCCGTCCGTCCGTCCGTCCGTCCGTCCGTCCGTCCGTCCGTCCGTCCGTCTGTCCGTCCGTCCGCCCGTCCAACCGACCGACCGTCCGACCGTCCGTCCAAGGGCCCCAGCGCGCCGGTGGCCTTGTCCCAGGGCTGCTGCGGGAGCAGCCGGCGGGGGGCGGTGTGGGGGCCAGAACGGAGTAGCAGGTGCAGCTGTGCTGTGGCCTCCTGGTCACGGGGCCGTGTCCTCCGTTCCCGGGCCTGGTGAGCCATCGCCGCCGCTGCGATTGCGAGGGCAGTGGGGACAAGGCCAGCAGGGCATGGCGGGAGCGGTTTTGTCGTCTTCCTTGCAGGTTGAGTGTGTTCTTTGTTTTTCTCCTTCCATGACTGCTGACTTTCGTCCCTGCAGACGTGGTGCTGGGGCATGTGAGCGTCATCGTTGAGATGGAGGAGCCCTGTGCAGCGCTTTGGGAGAGCGGTCTGCTGTGGGGAATCCTCTCGGCCTTCGTCTGTCTGGGAGAGGATTGTCTCTCTCCCTGTTTGAAGGATACTCTTGTCCATACAGTGCTCTTGTCTGAAAGGCTTTGTTGTTGTTTTTGTTGTTGTTAAATTTTTGGTTTGGCTAGAACGTCTCTTTCTCTCCTGGACTGGGAGTTTTCTGTTGAAGAATTTACTGAAATCTGTATTAAGACTTTATGTGAGTGTGTGTGTAAGTGTGTGTGTTTGCGCGTGTGAGAGTGAGTGTGTGTTTGTGTGTGTGTGTGTGCGCCCCTCTCTTGCCGGTTTCAGTATTGTTCCTTGGCGTTCCGTGTGGTTTTGACTCTTTGACTAGTGTAAGTGAGGCTGATCGGAGCGTTCATATATAAACTTTTGTGTGGACAGATTTTCAGTTTTCGTTCGTAGGTCCCCAGCGGTAGGATTGCTGGGCCACGTAGTAAGTTTACATTTCACGTTTTGAAAAACTACCGACCTGGTTTCCTGGCAGTCTGTAGCATTTTCCAGTCTCTCCCTCAATATATGAGGGTTGTGCTATCTCTATAGCCTTGTCAATACCTTGTCTTGACTGTCTTTTTGATTTATAGGCCTTGTAATGTGTGCCACCTATTATCTCACTGTGGTATTGATAGCCATTTCCTTGCTGGTGACGATGAATATCTTCTTCGGTGCTTATTGGCCTTTCCTATCTGTCACTTAGAGAAATGCTCCTTTGAATGATCTGAGCAGGTTTGTGGTTTGTTTGTTACTGGCGGCTGGCCTGTGTGGGGATCCTAACCCTTGCTCTTGGTATGAGAGCACCACCCTCTAACCAGCAGAGCTAACGGGCCGACTCTTCCTCTGACCATTTTTTAAAAAATTCTGCCTACTGTCGTTTAGGAGCTCTTTCTATAGTCTTGTTCTTAATCTGTGAATTGAAAATGTATTTTTCCTGTGCAGCCTGATGTCTTTTCTTTTTCTCAGTGGTGTCCTGTAAAGCACAGCAGTTTTACGTTGCATGATATCCCGTTTACTCTTTCTTTATATGGGTTCTTGTGTTTTCGGCATCTTACCTAAGAGACCACCACCACATCCGGTATCACAAAGGTTTGTTCCTGTGTTTCTCGAGTGTTGTAGTTTGAGTTCTTACAGTTAGCTCTGTGACACGTGTGGTGTTCACTTTTGGGTATGGGGTTAGAAAAGGGCTCGATTTCATTTCTTTCCATGTGGCTATTCAGTTGTCTCAGCACCATTTGTTGTGGTCCCAAAGCACTTGTGAAAATCCAGTTGTCATAGCTGCATGAGCTTGCTTCTAGGCCGTCAATTCTGTTCCTCTGATGTACACTTTATGCCAGCGCTGCACTGTGTTTCTTTTTATTGGACTTGAATTTTTACTTTTTATTGACAGCTCGCAACTGCATATGTTTATGGGGCACCATGTGATAATTGCACACATGTGTACATTGTGCAGTGAGCAAGTTAGGCAAGTAACACACTCGTGACCTCACATACTTCCTCCCCTGTGGTAAGAGCACTGAAAATCCACTCTTTTGGTCATTCTGAAATATACATTATTATTAACTATAGTCACCTTGCTGTGTAATAGATCACCAGACCTTATTTCTCCAGAGTGAAACTTTGTACCCATTGGTCAAACTTCCCTTCGTCCTTGTTCCTCCATCCCCCCCGCCCGCAGCTCCCAGGCTCTGCTAACCATCATTCTGGTCTCTAGTTCCATGAGTCTGACCTTTCCAGTTTCCACATTCAAGTGAAATCATGCAGCATGTCTTTCTGTGCCTGGCATGCGACACTCAGCGTAATGTCTTCTAGTTGCATCCCAGTTGTTGGAAAATGACAGAGTTTTGTTCTTTTCTAAGGCCGAATAGTATTTCATTGTGTACTTAGACCACGTTTTCTTTATCTGTTCGTCTGTTAATAAACACTTAGGTTGATTCTATATCTTGACTCTTATGGATAATGCCTCAGTGAACATGGGAGTACAGATATCTCTTCGACCTATTGATTTCAGTTCTTTGGGGGATATTCCCTGAAGTGGGATTGCTGGATCATACGGTAATTCTATTTACAGATTTTTGAGAAACCTCCATGCTGTTTTCTGTAATGGTTGTACGTTCCTACCAGCAGTGTACAAGGGTAGCCTTTTCTCCACGTCCTTGCCAGTGCTAGTTATCTTTTGTCTTTTTGATACTAGCCATTCTAATGGGTATGAAGTAATTATGTGTCCTAGTGATTTTAATTTGTATTTCCCTGATGATTAGGGAGGTTGAGCATTTTTTCATCAGCCTGTTGGCCATGTGGAGGTCTTATTCTGAGAAACGTATGTTCAGTTACTCTGCCCATTTTTTAAATCGGGTTGTTGTCTTGCTATTGAGTTGTTTGAATTTTGTATGTATTTTTGGATACTTATTCATAATCAGGTGTATAGTTTTCCAATATTTTCTCTCATTCCAGTCATCGTGTCTTCGCTCTCCTACTTGTTCTTTTCCTGTGCGGAAGCTTTTTAATTTGATGCAATCCCATTTTCGTCTCTGTTTGATTTTGTCGCCTTGCTTTTGGGGCTATCTGCAAAAAATCATTGCCCAGACCAATGTTGTGGAGCTTTTCCCATATGTTTTCTTCTAGCAATTTTACAGTTTCAGGTGTTCCATTTCCATCTTTAATCCATATTGAGCCGATTTTTGTAGGTGGTGTAAGATAAGAGAAGGGTTCAACTTCATTTTTCTGAGTGTGTATACACGGTTTTGCCAACACCGGTTATTGAAGAAACTGTCATTTGCTCGTTATGCGTTCTTGGTACCTTTATTGAAAAATCATTTGACTGTCAATATGTAGTTTTATTTTGGGGCTCCAGTTTGTTTCACTGGTTGACGTGAATGTTTTTAGTCTACTACCTTGTGGTTTTGATTACTGTAGCATGTGTCTTTGTCCATTTCTGTTGCTTAGAACAGAATTACCTAAAACTGGGTGATTTATAAAGAAACAGTCTTTATGGCTTACAGTTTCAAATGTTGGGAAGCCCAAAGTCCAGGTAACACATCTGGTGAGGAACTTGTTTGGTGGTGACTTCAACGACACAGTGTATCACACTGTGAGAAAGGCAGGAGCGAGAGAGAGAGAGAGAGAGAGAGAGCGCGAGAGAGAGAGAGAGAGAGAGAGGGCATGCAACACACACGTAAAATTCTTCACCTCGATCACGTGGGACTCATCCCAGGGATGCAAGGTTGGTTCAACATATGCAAATCAATAAATGTGATACACCATATTCATGAAATCAAACACAAGGACCATGCGGTCATCTGTATAGTTGCTGAAAGAGCACTTGATAAAATTCAACAGTCATTCATGAGAAAGGCCTTCTATAAGTTAGGTATAGATTTCAACTATCTCAACATAATTAAAGCCGTATATGATAAACCCACTGCCAATATCATCCTGAATGGGGAAAAGCTGAAAGCTGTTCCTTTAAGAACAGGAACTAGACAAGGATGCCCACCCTCACCACTCCTATTCAATATAGTGTTGGAGGTACTAGCCAGAGCAATCAGAGAAGAGAAGGAAATAAAGGGCATCCAGATTGGAAACGATGAAGTCAAACTGTCCCTGTTTGCAGATGACATGATCCTATATGTCGAACAGTCTGAAGGCTCTACAAAAAAACTCTTGGAGTTGATAAAGGATTTCAGCAAAGTAGCAGGATACAAAATCAACACAAAAAAACCGGTAGCATTTCTATTCTCCAATAGTGGACATGCAGAAAGAGAAATCAAGAAAGCTTGCCCATTGACAGTAGCCACCAAAAACATAAGGTACTTAGGAAGCGAGTTAACCAAGGATGTGAAAAATCTCTATAATGAGAACTACAAACCACTGCTGAGAGAAAGTGGAGAGGAGACAAGACGATGGAAAGATATCCCATGCTCTTGGATTGGAAGCATCAACATAGTGAAAATGTCCATACTACCCAAAGTGATATACAAATTCAATGCAGTCCCCATCAAAATTCCAGTGACATTTTTCTCAGAAATGGAAAGAACTATCCAGACGCTGATATGGAATAACAAAAGACCACGCATAGCCGCAGCAACGCTGAGCCAAAAAAGTAAAGCTGGAGGCGTAACACTACCTGACTTTAAACTCTCCTACAAAGCTATCATAAGCAAAACAGTACAGTATGGTACTGGCATAAAAACAGACACACTGCTCAGTGGAATAGAATGGAGAATCCAGAAATCAACCCACACACCTACAGCCGTCTGATCTTTGACAAAGGCACCAAGCCTGTACACTGGGGAAGAGACCGCCTCTTCAGGAAATGGTGCTGGGAGAACTGGATATCGATATGCAGGAGAATGAAACTAGACCCATACCTTTCACCATACACTAAAGGCAACTCAAAATGGATTGAAGAATTAATTATACACCCCGAAACAATAAAACCTCTTCAAGAAAGCATAGGCGAAACGCTTCAGGAAGTAGGACTGGACACAGACTTCATGAACATGACCCCCAAAGCATGGGCAACCAAAGGAAAAATAAACAAATGGGATTATATCCAACTGAAAAGCTTCTGCACAGCAAAAGAAAGAATTAACATAGTTAAAAGACAACCAACACAGTGGGAGAAAATATTTGCAAAATATGCATCTGACAGAGGATTTATACTTAGAACATACAAGGAACTCAAACAACTTTACGAGGAAGAAACAAGCAACCCGATTAAAAAATGGGCAAAAGAGCTAAATAGGCATTTCTCTAAGGAAGATCTACGAATGGCCGGCAGACATATGAAAGAATGCTCAACATCACTCAGCATTCGGGAAAGGCAAATCAAAAGCACACTGAGATACCATCTCACCCCAGTGAGGATGGCTAAAATCCAAAAGACTCTGAACGGTAAATGCTGGCGAGGCTGCGGAGGAAAAGGAACTCTCATACATTGTTGGTGGGACTGCAAAAGGGTGCAGCCTCCATGGAAAATGGGATGGAGTTTCCTCAAACAACTGCAGATAGATCTGCCATAGATCTACCATTCCCAGCTATCCCACTGCTGGGAATACACCCAGAGGAATGGAAATCATCGAGTCGAAGGTACACCTTTTCCCCAGTGTTCATCGCAGCACTATTTACAATAGCCAAGAGTTGGAACCAGCCCAGATGTCCATCATCAGTTGAGTGGATATGGACAATGTGGTATATGTACACAATGGAATACTACTCAGCTTTAAAAAAGAATGGGATCTCCGGGGCTCGCCTGCGCCCCGGAAGCTGCCCCTTCTCGGGGGTCAAGATGGGCAGCAAAATGGCGTCTGCCAGCAGGGTCGTGCAGGTAGTCAAGCCACATACTCCATTAATAAGGTTCCCTGACAGAAGAGACAATCCTAAACCCAATGTATCAGAAGCTTTGAGATCAACAGGGGTACCATCTCATTCTGCAATTTCACAGCATTCTAAGGGAAGTAAATCACCAGATTTGCTGATGCATCAAGGTCCACCAGACACTGCAGAAATACTAAAATCATTACCTCAGAAATACAGAAGGAAACTTGTGTCTCAAGAAGAAATTGAATTTATCCAACGTGGAGGTCCAGAATAATCACTGTGAGCAGCAGTTTGTCATCAAACAAAAGAACTGACTTTACGATAAAGGACTTCCAAAATAACAAATGAGAAATTGTATATTAAACAACTTTAATAAAGTAAAAAAAAAATGAAATATAGAAAATTTAGATGGACACTTTTATCTCCTAATTTATGTATCTTGGTCAGCTTCTCCACAAGCTTACCTAATTGTTTATATGCTTTCTACTTATTAAAGTATACATTTTTAAATGTTAGCCTATTTACTCTTTTTTGGGGGAGAGGCAGCTAGCCAGTATGGGGATCCAAGCCCTGGACCTGGTTGTATAACACCACGCTCTAAGCAACTGAGCTAACTGGCCAGCCCATATTAATATACTCTTGATTATCAAATATAATGTGTTGAACTATTAAAAGCACGCGGTGTTCAATATACTAGTATATATTTCCCATAATTTTACTTTTCTTTCTGTTTCTGTTTAGACACGGGAAGAATTTATCAGGCAGAATTGCCGTTTTAAGGATGTAATTTTCCTGAAATTGGATGAGGATCAGTGAAATAATGATTATTTGTTCTGAATTCTCTCACATTTTTTAATTCACAAGGTTACTGAACTATAACTGGCTTAATAAATGTATCCTTCTCTAGAATCTTCTTCTGTAGTCAGACGTGTTGTCCATTGTGCATATCCTACTCTAAATGATAAAAATATAGCCGAGATAAAACAGTTGACTATGGGATTTAGACTGGGGAGATAACAGAAAAGATTATTTGTAACCTATATTTTAAAAAATGCAGAAAAGTATAAAATGGAAAATAAGAGATAAAAATGAATATAGCCTAGGAATAAATGTTTCACGAAACTGCAATTTATTATCTTTTGGGGATGTTAAGAAAGGCTTGTTTTTTTGTTTAGTTTTGTGATCACGTATGTAAATCCTGATAACCATTAACTTTCTCAAATTTAATGTCTGAAAGACAAAATCAACCAAAATATTTACTTATTAAGCAATTTATGAAATTTTAATAGGGCCTTCTTGTGTGTCAAGGCTGTGTATATTGTAAAAGCCTCACAAAGCTGAATAAATTCTCTTCCATACCTTTAAAAAAAAAAAAAAGAAAAAAGAATGGAATACTGCCATTTGCAACGACATGGGTGGACCTAGAGAGAATTATATTAAGTGAAACAAGTCAGGCCCAGAAAGAGAAATGTCACGTTCTCTCTTATTTGTGCGAGGTAAAGATAAATAGATAAATGCACACAGGAAAAAAAAAAAAAAAAAAAAAAAGGAAAAATGGGGGGGAGGGGGGAAGAAGACGCGACAATTGCAATTCCTTGAAATTGATAGGACAAGCAAACTTTCAGAAAGGACATTGTTGGGAGGGAGGAAGGAGAGGGAGGAGGGAGGGAGGTTTCTGTAATTGGCCGCAATGATCAACCACATTGTATGTCGACAAAATAAAATAAAATAAAAAACTAATACTAAAAATCAATCAATCAATCAATCCATAGCAATGTGTGTTTCCTTATTCCCTACCGCCGCCAGGGCATTCCCCCCAAGCCCCACCCCCCACCTGTCAGCCGGTCCTGCACCTGCCAGGCCCCGCCCACTGTGGGCCTCCACCCCCCCTCCCCCTTGGAGCCCGGATGTCTGGGAGGAGGGGGCGGCAGCGCAGCAGCAGCGGCGGACCCAGGAGGCCTCCGAGGGAAGCGGCGCGGCGCGGCGGCGGAGCAGGTAAGGCCCCCGGGAGGGGGCTGTGGGTCCCCAAAGAGGCAGGGCAGGGGCGCAGTGTCGGAGTGAGAGAGGAGGGAGGCGCGGGGTGCCTCGGGAGGGTCCCCCCGAAGCCGCGAGTGGGGGAGGGGCGGGGCGGCCGAAAGCAGACGGCGGCGAGGTGCCCAGCGCCGGCAGGGCGGTGACATCGGGGCGCCCTCCTGCCCTACTCAGGAGGAGCCCAGCGCTGTCCCGCCATCCATCCCCCCTGCGCGCCGGGCTCGCCTCGTGCTAGGGCTGTGGTGGGAGCGGCCGGCCGGCAGGCGGTGCCGGGAGCCAGGCCGGATAAGCGGCTGCGGCGGCGGCAAGGCAAGGCTGTGGCCTCGGGTTCCCGGGGCCAGGGGAGCAGAGGGGGGGGGGCAGGGGGCCAGCGTGCAAGTGTGCACGTGTGCACTTGTAAGTGCAAGTGCAGGGTGGCGGGAGACGCGGCCGCGGGAGGTCCAGGCCGGGAGCGCTTTTCTCAGGAGTGGGTCGATGGTCTTCTGTGTTGTCACTGCGTTTTTATCCTTCCTTTTGCGGTTCCCTGTTAGTATCTTCTTGGACTTGGAAGAGTTCTTCGTAGACATTTGTGAATTCTCTCAGCTTTTGTTAGCCTAGGAAAGGACTTTTGCTGTCCGTGTTTGAAGGATCCTTGTTTGGGTACAGTCCTCTTGATAGGGAAGTCTTTCCTTCTGCTGCTTCTAAACTTTGCAACATCCCATTCTTTCCTGGACTGTGAGGTTTCTGTTCATATATTTGCTGAAACCTGTATTTGGACCCTTTTGAGTGTGTGTGCGTGTGTGTGTGTGTCTGTGCATGTGTGTGTTTCTGTCTCCATGCGTTTCAGTGTTCTTCCTTTGTGATTTGTGTGGTTTGACTCTTTGGCTAGTGTAGGTGACACTGATCTGAGCGTTCATGTACAAACTTCTGTGGGGACATATGTTTTCAGTTCTCCTGCGTGTGTCTCCAGCAGTACAATTGCTGGGTCACGGTAGTCACCTGACATTTCCCAGGTTGTCAAAGTGCCAGTCGGGAGTTGATTTTGTTTAGGCCTAAGTATTTGCTTCTGTGGGGTGTTCTGGCCAATGGATTCGGGGGATCCTTGATGGCAAGTGTATAGAGAATAGGAGAGGGCATGGTTGTGGAGCCGAGGCTGGGGTCCACAAGGATGCATCTAATTAGTCCCCACCCCCCTGCGGGCATTCACCCCTGTGTTCCCGCCACTTCCACCTCCCCCCACCCTTGTCCCGGCCCCGCCCAGTCTGGGGTGTCGAGTCCTCCCCCTGAGGCGGCCTGGAGAGGCCGGGATCGCGCACGTCTCCCAGACGCGGCCGGGCCGGCGGGCGCACCAGAGCCTGCTCGGTCCCCGTGTGCACCGGAGCACTGGACGACGCAGCGGCGGCAGCGGCAGCGGTGGACGACGGAGGAGACCGGCGAGAGGAGCGGCGCGGCGCGGCGGAGCAGGTAGGGCCCACGTGAGGGGGCTGTGGCTCCCGAGCGAGGCAGGGGAGTAGCGTCGTCGCGCCGCGGGGTGTCTTAGGAGGGTCCCCCGAGTCCTGATTTCGGGAGTGGGGGCAGAGGCCAGCGGGGAGGGATGCAGACGGCGGGCGGGGTGCCCGGCGCTGGCAGAGACAGGAGGCTGGGGCGCCCTCCTCCCCTCCGCAGGAGCCCAGCGCTGCTCCGCCGTCCGTCCGTCCGTCCGTCCGTCCGTCCGTCCGTCCGTCCGTCCGCCCGTCCAACCGACCGACCGTCCGACCGTCCGTCCAAGGGCCCCAGCGCGCCGGTGGCCTTGTCCCAGGGCTGCTGCGGGAGCAGCCGGCGGGGGGCGGTGTGGGGGCCAGAACGGAGTAGCAGGTGCAGCTGTGCTGTGGCCTCCTGGTCACGGGGCCGTGTCCTCCGTTCCCGGGCCTGGTGAGCCATCGCCGCCGCTGCGATTGCGAGGGCAGTGGGGACAAGGCCAGCAGGGCATGGCGGGAGCGGTTTTGTCGTCTTCCTTGCAGGTTGAGTGTGTTCTTTGTTTTTCTCCTTCCATGACTGCTGACTTTCGTCCCTGCAGACGTGGTGCTGGGGCATGTGAGCGTCATCGTTGAGATGGAGGAGCCCTGTGCAGCGCTTTGGGAGAGCGGTCTGCTGTGGGGAATCCTCTCGGCCTTCGTCTGTCTGGGAGAGGATTGTCTCTCTCCCTGTTTGAAGGATACTCTTGTCCATACAGTGCTCTTGTCTGAAAGGCTTTGTTGTTGTTTTTGTTGTTGTTAAATTTTTGGTTTGGCTAGAACGTCTCTTTCTCTCCTGGACTGGGAGTTTTCTGTTGAAGAATTTACTGAAATCTGTATTAAGACTTTATGTGAGTGTGTGTGTAAGTGTGTGTGTTTGCGCGTGTGAGAGTGAGTGTGTGTTTGTGTGTGTGTGTGTGTGTGCGCCCCTCTCTTGCCGGTTTCAGTATTGTTCCTTGGCGTTCCGTGTGGTTTTGACTCTTTGACTAGTGTAAGTGAGGCTGATCGGAGCGTTCATATATAAACTTTTGTGTGGACAGATTTTCAGTTTTCGTTCGTAGGTCCCCAGCGGTAGGATTGCTGGGCCACGTAGTAAGTTTACATTTCACGTTTTGAAAAACTACCGACCTGGTTTCCTGGCAGTCTGTAGCATTTTCCAGTCTCTCCCTCAATATATGAGGGTTGTGCTATCTCTATAGCCTTGTCAATACCTTGTCTTGACTGTCTTTTTGATTTATAGGCCTTGTAATGTGTGCCACCTATTATCTCACTGTGGTATTGATAGCCATTTCCTTGCTGGTGACGATGAATATCTTCTTCGGTGCTTATTGGCCTTTCCTATCTGTCACTTAGAGAAATGCTCCTTTGAATGATCTGAGCAGGTTTGTGGTTTGTTTGTTACTGGCGGCTGGCCTGTGTGGGGATCCTAACCCTTGCTCTTGGTATGAGAGCACCACCCTCTAACCAGCAGAGCTAACGGGCCGACTCTTCCTCTGACCATTTTTTAAAAAATTCTGCCTACTGTCGTTTAGGAGCTCTTTCTATAGTCTTGTTCTTAATCTGTGAATTGAAAATGTATTTTTCCTGTGCAGCCTGATGTCTTTTCTTTTTCTCAGTGGTGTCCTGTAAAGCACAGCAGTTTTACGTTGCATGATATCCCGTTTACTCTTTCTTTATATGGGTTCTTGTGTTTTCGGCATCTTACCTAAGAGACCACCACCACATCCGGTATCACAAAGGTTTGTTCCTGTGTTTCTCGAGTGTTGTAGTTTGAGTTCTTACAGTTAGCTCTGTGACACGTGTGGTGTTCACTTTTGGGTATGGGGTTAGAAAAGGGCTCGATTTCATTTCTTTCCATGTGGCTATTCAGTTGTCTCAGCACCATTTGTTGTGGTCCCAAAGCACTTGTGAAAATCCAGTTGTCATAGCTGCATGAGCTTGCTTCTAGGCCGTCAATTCTGTTCCTCTGATGTACACTTTATGCCAGCGCTGCACTGTGTTTCTTTTTATTGGACTTGAATTTTTACTTTTTATTGACAGCTCGCAACTGCATATGTTTATGGGGCACCATGTGATAATTGCACACATGTGTACATTGTGCAGTGAGCAAGTTAGGCAAGTAACACACTCGTGACCTCACATACTTCCTCCCCTGTGGTAAGAGCACTGAAAATCCACTCTTTTGGTCATTCTGAAATATACATTATTATTAACTATAGTCACCTTGCTGTGTAATAGATCACCAGACCTTATTTCTCCAGAGTGAAACTTTGTACCCATTGGTCAAACTTCCCTTCGTCCTTGTTCCTCCATCCCCCCCGCCCGCAGCTCCCAGGCTCTGCTAACCATCATTCTGGTCTCTAGTTCCATGAGTCTGACCTTTCCAGTTTCCACATTCAAGTGAAATCATGCAGCATGTCTTTCTGTGCCTGGCATGCGACACTCAGCGTAATGTCTTCTAGTTGCATCCCAGTTGTTGGAAAATGACAGAGTTTTGTTCTTTTCTAAGGCCGAATAGTATTTCATTGTGTACTTAGACCACGTTTTCTTTATCTGTTCGTCTGTTAATAAACACTTAGGTTGATTCTATATCTTGACTCTTATGGATAATGCCTCAGTGAACATGGGAGTACAGATATCTCTTCGACCTATTGATTTCAGTTCTTTGGGGGATATTCCCTGAAGTGGGATTGCTGGATCATACGGTAATTCTATTTACAGATTTTTGAGAAACCTCCATGCTGTTTTCTGTAATGGTTGTACGTTCCTACCAGCAGTGTACAAGGGTAGCCTTTTCTCCACGTCCTTGCCAGTGCTAGTTATCTTTTGTCTTTTTGATACTAGCCATTCTAATGGGTATGAAGTAATTATGTGTCCTAGTGATTTTAATTTGTATTTCCCTGATGATTAGGGAGGTTGAGCATTTTTTCATCAGCCTGTTGGCCATGTGGAGGTCTTATTCTGAGAAACGTATGTTCAGTTACTCTGCCCATTTTTTAAATCGGGTTGTTGTCTTGCTATTGAGTTGTTTGAATTTTGTATGTATTTTTGGATACTTATTCATAATCAGGTGTATAGTTTTCCAATATTTTCTCTCATTCCAGTCATCGTGTCTTCGCTCTCCTACTTGTTCTTTTCCTGTGCGGAAGCTTTTTAATTTGATGCAATCCCATTTTCGTCTCTGTTTGATTTTGTCGCCTTGCTTTTGGGGCTATCTGCAAAAAATCATTGCCCAGACCAATGTTGTGGAGCTTTTCCCATATGTTTTCTTCTAGCAATTTTACAGTTTCAGGTGTTCCATTTCCATCTTTAATCCATATTGAGCCGATTTTTGTAGGTGGTGTAAGATAAGAGAAGGGTTCAACTTCATTTTTCTGAGTGTGTATACACGGTTTTGCCAACACCGGTTATTGAAGAAACTGTCATTTGCTCGTTATGCGTTCTTGGTACCTTTATTGAAAAATCATTTGACTGTCAATATGTAGTTTTATTTTGGGGCTCCAGTTTGTTTCACTGGTTGACGTGAATGTTTTTAGTCTACTACCTTGTGGTTTTGATTACTGTAGCATGTGTCTTTGTCCATTTCTGTTGCTTAGAACAGAATTACCTAAAACTGGGTGATTTATAAAGAAACAGTCTTTATGGCTTACAGTTTCAAATGTTGGGAAGCCCAAAGTCCAGGTAACACATCTGGTGAGGAACTTGTTTGGTGGTGACTTCAACGACACAGTGTATCACACTGTGAGAAAGGCAGGAGCGAGAGAGAGAGAGAGAGAGAGAGAGAGAGAGCGCGAGAGAGAGAGAGAGAGAGAGAGGGCATGCAACACACACGTAAAATTCTTCACCTCGATCACGTGGGACTCATCCCAGGGATGCAAGGTTGGTTCAACATATGCAAATCAATAAATGTGATACACCATATTCATGAAATCAAACACAAGGACCATGCGGTCATCTGTATAGTTGCTGAAAGAGCACTTGATAAAATTCAACAGTCATTCATGAGAAAGGCCTTCTATAAGTTAGGTATAGATTTCAACTATCTCAACATAATTAAAGCCGTATATGATAAACCCACTGCCAATATCATCCTGAATGGGGAAAAGCTGAAAGCTGTTCCTTTAAGAACAGGAACTAGACAAGGATGCCCACCCTCACCACTCCTATTCAATATAGTGTTGGAGGTACTAGCCAGAGCAATCAGAGAAGAGAAGGAAATAAAGGGCATCCAGATTGGAAACGATGAAGTCAAACTGTCCCTGTTTGCAGATGACATGATCCTATATGTCGAACAGTCTGAAGGCTCTACAAAAAAACTCTTGGAGTTGATAAAGGATTTCAGCAAAGTAGCAGGATACAAAATCAACACAAAAAAACCGGTAGCATTTCTATTCTCCAATAGTGGACATGCAGAAAGAGAAATCAAGAAAGCTTGCCCATTGACAGTAGCCACCAAAAACATAAGGTACTTAGGAAGCGAGTTAACCAAGGATGTGAAAAATCTCTATAATGAGAACTACAAACCACTGCTGAGAGAAAGTGGAGAGGAGACAAGACGATGGAAAGATATCCCATGCTCTTGGATTGGAAGCATCAACATAGTGAAAATGTCCATACTACCCAAAGTGATATACAAATTCAATGCAGTCCCCATCAAAATTCCAGTGACATTTTTCTCAGAAATGGAAAGAACTATCCAGACGCTGATATGGAATAACAAAAGACCACGCATAGCCGCAGCAACGCTGAGCCAAAAAAGTAAAGCTGGAGGCGTAACACTACCTGACTTTAAACTCTCCTACAAAGCTATCATAAGCAAAACAGTACAGTATGGTACTGGCATAAAAACAGACACACTGCTCAGTGGAATAGAATGGAGAATCCAGAAATCAACCCACACACCTACAGCCGTCTGATCTTTGACAAAGGCACCAAGCCTGTACACTGGGGAAGAGACCGCCTCTTCAGGAAATGGTGCTGGGAGAACTGGATATCGATATGCAGGAGAATGAAACTAGACCCATACCTTTCACCATACACTAAAGGCAACTCAAAATGGATTGAAGAATTAATTATACACCCCGAAACAATAAAACCTCTTCAAGAAAGCATAGGCGAAACGCTTCAGGAAGTAGGACTGGACACAGACTTCATGAACATGACCCCCAAAGCATGGGCAACCAAAGGAAAAATAAACAAATGGGATTATATCCAACTGAAAAGCTTCTGCACAGCAAAAGAAAGAATTAACATAGTTAAAAGACAACCAACACAGTGGGAGAAAATATTTGCAAAATATGCATCTGACAGAGGATTTATACTTAGAACATACAAGGAACTCAAACAACTTTACGAGGAAGAAACAAGCAACCCGATTAAAAAATGGGCAAAAGAGCTAAATAGGCATTTCTCTAAGGAAGATCTACGAATGGCCGGCAGACATATGAAAGAATGCTCAACATCACTCAGCATTCGGGAAAGGCAAATCAAAAGCACACTGAGATACCATCTCACCCCAGTGAGGATGGCTAAAATCCAAAAGACTCTGAACGGTAAATGCTGGCGAGGCTGCGGAGGAAAAGGAACTCTCATACATTGTTGGTGGGACTGCAAAAGGGTGCAGCCTCCATGGAAAATGGGATGGAGTTTCCTCAAACAACTGCAGATAGATCTGCCATAGATCTACCATTCCCAGCTATCCCACTGCTGGGAATACACCCAGAGGAATGGAAATCATCGAGTCGAAGGTACACCTTTTCCCCAGTGTTCATCGCAGCACTATTTACAATAGCCAAGAGTTGGAACCAGCCCAGATGTCCATCATCAGTTGAGTGGATATGGACAATGTGGTATATGTACACAATGGAATACTACTCAGCTTTAAAAAAGAATGGGATCTCCGGGGCTCGCCTGCGCCCCGGAAGCTGCCCCTTCTCGGGGGTCAAGATGGGCAGCAAAATGGCGTCTGCCAGCAGGGTCGTGCAGGTAGTCAAGCCACATACTCCATTAATAAGGTTCCCTGACAGAAGAGACAATCCTAAACCCAATGTATCAGAAGCTTTGAGATCAACAGGGGTACCATCTCATTCTGCAATTTCACAGCATTCTAAGGGAAGTAAATCACCAGATTTGCTGATGCATCAAGGTCCACCAGACACTGCAGAAATACTAAAATCATTACCTCAGAAATACAGAAGGAAACTTGTGTCTCAAGAAGAAATTGAATTTATCCAACGTGGAGGTCCAGAATAATCACTGTGAGCAGCAGTTTGTCATCAAACAAAAGAACTGACTTTACGATAAAGGACTTCCAAAATAACAAATGAGAAATTGTATATTAAACAACTTTAATAAAGTAAAAAAAAAATGAAATATAGAAAATTTAGATGGACACTTTTATCTCCTAATTTATGTATCTTGGTCAGCTTCTCCACAAGCTTACCTAATTGTTTATATGCTTTCTACTTATTAAAGTATACATTTTTAAATGTTAGCCTATTTACTCTTTTTTGGGGGAGAGGCAGCTAGCCAGTATGGGGATCCAAGCCCTGGACCTGGTTGTATAACACCACGCTCTAAGCAACTGAGCTAACTGGCCAGCCCATATTAATATACTCTTGATTATCAAATATAATGTGTTGAACTATTAAAAGCACGCGGTGTTCAATATACTAGTATATATTTCCCATAATTTTACTTTTCTTTCTGTTTCTGTTTAGACACGGGAAGAATTTATCAGGCAGAATTGCCGTTTTAAGGATGTAATTTTCCTGAAATTGGATGAGGATCAGTGAAATAATGATTATTTGTTCTGAATTCTCTCACATTTTTTAATTCACAAGGTTACTGAACTATAACTGGCTTAATAAATGTATCCTTCTCTAGAATCTTCTTCTGTAGTCAGACGTGTTGTCCATTGTGCATATCCTACTCTAAATGATAAAAATATAGCCGAGATAAAACAGTTGACTATGGGATTTAGACTGGGGAGATAACAGAAAAGATTATTTGTAACCTATATTTTAAAAAATGCAGAAAAGTATAAAATGGAAAATAAGAGATAAAAATGAATATAGCCTAGGAATAAATGTTTCACTAGAAACTGCAATTTATTATCTTTTGGGGATGTTAAGAAAGGCTTGTTTTTTTGTTTAGTTTTGTGATCACGTATGTAAATCCTGATAACCATTAACTTTCTCAAATTTAATGTCTGAAAGACAAAATCAACCAAAATATTTACTTATTAAGCAATTTATGAAATTTTAATAGGGCCTTCTTGTGTGTCAAGGCTGTGTATATTGTAAAAGCCTCACAAAGCTGAATAAATTCTCTTCCATACCTTTAAAAAAAAAAAAAAGAAAAAAGAATGGAATACTGCCATTTGCAACGACATGGGTGGACCTAGAGAGAATTATATTAAGTGAAACAAGTCAGGCCCAGAAAGAGAAATGTCACGTTCTCTCTTATTTGTGCGAGGTAAAGATAAATAGATAAATGCACACAGGAAAAAAAAAAAAAAAAAAAAAAGGAAAAATGGGGGGGAGGGGGGAAGAAGACGCGACAATTGCAATTCCTTGAAATTGATAGGACAAGCAAACTTTCAGAAAGGACATTGTTGGGAGGGAGGAGGGAGGGAGGTTTCTGTAATTGGCCGCAATGATCAACCACATTGTATGTCGACAAAATAAAATAAAATAAAAAACTAATACTAAAAATCAATCAATCAATCAATCCATAGCAATGTGTGTTTCCTTATTCCCTACCGCCGCCAGGGCATTCCCCCCAAGCCCCACCCCCCACCTGTCAGCCGGTCCTGCACCTGCCAGGCCCCGCCCACTGTGGGCCTCCACCCCCCCTCCCCTTGGAGCCCGGATGTCTGGGAGGAGGGGGCGGCAGCGCAGCAGCAGCGGCGGACCCAGGAGGCCTCCGAGGGAAGCGGCGCGGCGCGGCGGCGGAGCAGGTAAGGCCCCCGGGAGGGGGCTGTGGGTCCCCAAAGAGGCAGGGCAGGGGCGCAGTGTCGGAGTGAGAGAGGAGGGAGGCGCGGGGTGCCTCGGGAGGGTCCCCCGAAGCCGCGAGTGGGGGAGGGGCGGGGCGGCCGAAAGCAGACGGCGGCGAGGTGCCCAGCGCCGGCAGGGCGGTGACATCGGGGCGCCCTCCTGCCCTACTCAGGAGGAGCCCAGCGCTGTCCCGCCATCCATCCCCCCTGCGCGCCGGGCTCGCCTCGTGCTAGGGCTGTGGTGGGAGCGGCCGGCCGGCAGGCGGTGCCGGGAGCCAGGCCGGATAAGCGGCTGCGGCGGCGGCAAGGCAAGGCTGTGGCCTCGGGTTCCCGGGGCCAGGGGAGCAGAGGGGGGGGGCAGGGGGCCAGCGTGCAAGTGTGCACGTGTGCACTTGTAAGTGCAAGTGC
Source organism: Cynocephalus volans (assembly GCF_027409185.1). Lineage (NCBI taxonomy): Eukaryota > Metazoa > Chordata > Mammalia > Dermoptera > Cynocephalidae > Cynocephalus > Cynocephalus volans. The sequence goes on from NW_026902451.1 coordinate 176,220, forward strand.
AGGGTGGCGGGAGACGCGGCCGCGGGAGGTCCAGGCCGGGAGCGCTTTTCTCAGGAGTGGGTCGATGGTCTTCTGTGTTGTCACTGCGTTTTTATCCTTCCTTTTGCGGTTCCCTCTTAGTATCTTCTTGGACTTGGAAGAGTTCTTCGTAGACATTTGTGAATTCTCTCAGCTTTTGTTAGCCTAGGAAAGGACTTTTGCTGTCCGTGTTTGAAGGATCCTTGTTTGGGTACAGTCCTCTTGATAGGGAAGTCTTTCCTTCTGCTGCTTCTAAACTTTGCAACATCCCATTCTTTCCTGGACTGTGAGGTTTCTGTTCATATATTTGCTGAAACCTGTATTTGGACCCTTTTGAGTGTGTGTGCGTGTGTGTGTGTGTCTGTGCATGTGTGTGTTTCTGTCTCCATGCGTTTCAGTGTTCTTCCTTTGTGATTTGTGTGGTTTGACTCTTTGGCTAGTGTAGGTGACACTGATCTGAGCGTTCATGTACAAACTTCTGTGGGGACATATGTTTTCAGTTCTCCTGCGTGTGTCTCCAGCAGTACAATTGCTGGGTCACGGTAGTCACCTGACATTTCCCAGGTTGTCAAAGTGCCAGTCGGGAGTTGATTTTGTTTAGGCCTAAGTATTTGCTTCTGTGGGGTGTTCTGGCCAATGGATTCGGGGGATCCTTGATGGCAAGTGTATAGAGAATAGGAGAGGGCATGGTTGTGGAGCCCAGGCTGGGGTCCACAAGGATGCATCTAATTAGTCCCCACCCCCCTGCGGGCATTCACCCCTGTGTTCCCGCCACTTCCACCTCCCCCCACCCTTGTCCCGGCCCCGCCCAGTCTGGGGTGTCGAGTCCTCCCCCTGAGGCGGCCTGGAGAGGCCGGGATCGCGCACGTCTCCCAGACGCGGCCGGGCCGGCGGGCGCACCAGAGCCTGCTCGGTCCCCGTGTGCACCGGAGCACTGGACGACGCAGCGGCGGCAGCGGCAGCGGTGGACGACGGAGGAGACCGGCGAGAGGAGCGGCGCGGCGCGGCGGAGCAGGTAGGGCCCACGTGAGGGGGCTGTGGCTCCCGAGCGAGGCAGGGGAGTAGCGTCGTCGCGCCGCGGGGTGTCTTAGGAGGGTCCCCCGAGTCCTGATTTCGGGAGTGGGGGCAGAGGCCAGCGGGGAGGGATGCAGACGGCGGGCGGGGTGCCCGGCGCTGGCAGAGACAGGAGGCTGGGGCGCCCTCCTCCCCTCCGCAGGAGCCCAGCGCTGCTCCGCCGTCCGTCCGTCCGTCCGTCCGTCCGTCCGTCCGTCCGTCCGTCTGTCCGTCCGTCCGCCCGTCCAACCGACCGACCGTCCGACCGTCCGTCCAAGGGCCCCAGCGCGCCGGTGGCCTTGTCCCAGGGCTGCTGCGGGAGCAGCCGGCGGGGGGCGGTGTGGGGGCCAGAACGGAGTAGCAGGTGCAGCTGTGCTGTGGCCTCCTGGTCACGGGGCCGTGTCCTCCGTTCCCGGGCCTGGTGAGCCATCGCCGCCGCTGCGATTGCGAGGGCAGTGGGGACAAGGCCAGCAGGGCATGGCGGGAGCGGTTTTGTCGTCTTCCTTGCAGGTTGAGTGTGTTCTTTGTTTTTCTCCTTCCATGACTGCTGACTTTCGTCCCTGCAGACGTGGTGCTGGGGCATGTGAGCGTCATCGTTGAGATGGAGGAGCCCTGTGCAGCGCTTTGGGAGAGCGGTCTGCTGTGGGGAATCCTCTCGGCCTTCGTCTGTCTGGGAGAGGATTGTCTCTCTCCCTGTTTGAAGGATACTCTTGTCCATACAGTGCTCTTGTCTGAAAGGCTTTGTTGTTGTTTTTGTTGTTGTTAAATTTTTGGTTTGGCTAGAACGTCTCTTTCTCTCCTGGACTGGGAGTTTTCTGTTGAAGAATTTACTGAAATCTGTATTAAGACTTTATGTGAGTGTGTGTGTAAGTGTGTGTGTTTGCGCGTGTGAGAGTGAGTGTGTGTTTGTGTGTGTGTGTGTGTGTGCGCCCCTCTCTTGCCGGTTTCAGTATTGTTCCTTGGCGTTCCGTGTGGTTTTGACTCTTTGACTAGTGTAAGTGAGGCTGATCGGAGCGTTCATATATAAACTTTTGTGTGGACAGATTTTCAGTTTTCGTTCGTAGGTCCCCAGCGGTAGGATTGCTGGGCCACGTAGTAAGTTTACATTTCACGTTTTGAAAAACTACCGACCTGGTTTCCTGGCAGTCTGTAGCATTTTCCAGTCTCTCCCTCAATATATGAGGGTTGTGCTATCTCTATAGCCTTGTCAATACCTTGTCTTGACTGTCTTTTTGATTTATAGGCCTTGTAATGTGTGCCACCTATTATCTCACTGTGGTATTGATAGCCATTTCCTTGCTGGTGACGATGAATATCTTCTTCGGTGCTTATTGGCCTTTCCTATCTGTCACTTAGAGAAATGCTCCTTTGAATGATCTGAGCAGGTTTGTGGTTTGTTTGTTACTGGCGGCTGGCCTGTGTGGGGATCCTAACCCTTGCTCTTGGTATGAGAGCACCACCCTCTAACCAGCAGAGCTAACGGGCCGACTCTTCCTCTGACCATTTTTTAAAAAATTCTGCCTACTGTCGTTTAGGAGCTCTTTCTATAGTCTTGTTCTTAATCTGTGAATTGAAAATGTATTTTTCCTGTGCAGCCTGATGTCTTTTCTTTTTCTCAGTGGTGTCCTGTAAAGCACAGCAGTTTTACGTTGCATGATATCCCGTTTACTCTTTCTTTATATGGGTTCTTGTGTTTTCGGCATCTTACCTAAGAGACCACCACCACATCCGGTATCACAAAGGTTTGTTCCTGTGTTTCTCGAGTGTTGTAGTTTGAGTTCTTACAGTTAGCTCTGTGACACGTGTGGTGTTCACTTTTGGGTATGGGGTTAGAAAAGGGCTCGATTTCATTTCTTTCCATGTGGCTATTCAGTTGTCTCAGCACCATTTGTTGTGGTCCCAAAGCACTTGTGAAAATCCAGTTGTCATAGCTGCATGAGCTTGCTTCTAGGCCGTCAATTCTGTTCCTCTGATGTACACTTTATGCCAGCGCTGCACTGTGTTTCTTTTTATTGGACTTGAATTTTTACTTTTTATTGACAGCTCGCAACTGCATATGTTTATGGGGCACCATGTGATAATTGCACACATGTGTACATTGTGCAGTGAGCAAGTTAGGCAAGTAACACACTCGTGACCTCACATACTTCCTCCCCTGTGGTAAGAGCACTGAAAATCCACTCTTTTGGTCATTCTGAAATATACATTATTATTAACTATAGTCACCTTGCTGTGTAATAGATCACCAGACCTTATTTCTCCAGAGTGAAACTTTGTACCCATTGGTCAAACTTCCCTTCGTCCTTGTTCCTCCATCCCCCCCGCCCGCAGCTCCCAGGCTCTGCTAACCATCATTCTGGTCTCTAGTTCCATGAGTCTGACCTTTCCAGTTTCCACATTCAAGTGAAATCATGCAGCATGTCTTTCTGTGCCTGGCATGCGACACTCAGCGTAATGTCTTCTAGTTGCATCCCAGTTGTTGGAAAATGACAGAGTTTTGTTCTTTTCTAAGGCCGAATAGTATTTCATTGTGTACTTAGACCACGTTTTCTTTATCTGTTCGTCTGTTAATAAACACTTAGGTTGATTCTATATCTTGACTCTTATGGATAATGCCTCAGTGAACATGGGAGTACAGATATCTCTTCGACCTATTGATTTCAGTTCTTTGGGGGATATTCCCTGAAGTGGGATTGCTGGATCATACGGTAATTCTATTTACAGATTTTTGAGAAACCTCCATGCTGTTTTCTGTAATGGTTGTACGTTCCTACCAGCAGTGTACAAGGGTAGCCTTTTCTCCACGTCCTTGCCAGTGCTAGTTATCTTTTGTCTTTTTGATACTAGCCATTCTAATGGGTATGAAGTAATTATGTGTCCTAGTGATTTTAATTTGTATTTCCCTGATGATTAGGGAGGTTGAGCATTTTTTCATCAGCCTGTTGGCCATGTGGAGGTCTTATTCTGAGAAACGTATGTTCAGTTACTCTGCCCATTTTTTAAATCGGGTTGTTGTCTTGCTATTGAGTTGTTTGAATTTTGTATGTATTTTTGGATACTTATTCATAATCAGGTGTATAGTTTTCCAATATTTTCTCTCATTCCAGTCATCGTGTCTTCGCTCTCCTACTTGTTCTTTTCCTGTGCGGAAGCTTTTTAATTTGATGCAATCCCATTTTCGTCTCTGTTTGATTTTGTCGCCTTGCTTTTGGGGCTATCTGCAAAAAATCATTGCCCAGACCAATGTTGTGGAGCTTTTCCCATATGTTTTCTTCTAGCAATTTTACAGTTTCAGGTGTTCCATTTCCATCTTTAATCCATATTGAGCCGATTTTTGTAGGTGGTGTAAGATAAGAGAAGGGTTCAACTTCATTTTTCTGAGTGTGTATACACGGTTTTGCCAACACCGGTTATTGAAGAAACTGTCATTTGCTCGTTATGCGTTCTTGGTACCTTTATTGAAAAATCATTTGACTGTCAATATGTAGTTTTATTTTGGGGCTCCAGTTTGTTTCACTGGTTGACGTGAATGTTTTTAGTCTACTACCTTGTGGTTTTGATTACTGTAGCATGTGTCTTTGTCCATTTCTGTTGCTTAGAACAGAATTACCTAAAACTGGGTGATTTATAAAGAAACAGTCTTTATGGCTTACAGTTTCAAATGTTGGGAAGCCCAAAGTCCAGGTAACACATCTGGTGAGGAACTTGTTTGGTGGTGACTTCAACGACACAGTGTATCACACTGTGAGAAAGGCAGGAGCGAGAGAGAGAGAGAGAGAGAGAGAGAGCGCGAGAGAGAGAGAGAGAGAGAGAGGGCATGCAACACACACGTAAAATTCTTCACCTCGATCACGTGGGACTCATCCCAGGGATGCAAGGTTGGTTCAACATATGCAAATCAATAAATGTGATACACCATATTCATGAAATCAAACACAAGGACCATGCGGTCATCTGTATAGTTGCTGAAAGAGCACTTGATAAAATTCAACAGTCATTCATGAGAAAGGCCTTCTATAAGTTAGGTATAGATTTCAACTATCTCAACATAATTAAAGCCGTATATGATAAACCCACTGCCAATATCATCCTGAATGGGGAAAAGCTGAAAGCTGTTCCTTTAAGAACAGGAACTAGACAAGGATGCCCACCCTCACCACTCCTATTCAATATAGTGTTGGAGGTACTAGCCAGAGCAATCAGAGAAGAGAAGGAAATAAAGGGCATCCAGATTGGAAACGATGAAGTCAAACTGTCCCTGTTTGCAGATGACATGATCCTATATGTCGAACAGTCTGAAGGCTCTACAAAAAAACTCTTGGAGTTGATAAAGGATTTCAGCAAAGTAGCAGGATACAAAATCAACACAAAAAAACCGGTAGCATTTCTATTCTCCAATAGTGGACATGCAGAAAGAGAAATCAAGAAAGCTTGCCCATTGACAGTAGCCACCAAAAACATAAGGTACTTAGGAAGCGAGTTAACCAAGGATGTGAAAAATCTCTATAATGAGAACTACAAACCACTGCTGAGAGAAAGTGGAGAGGAGACAAGACGATGGAAAGATATCCCATGCTCTTGGATTGGAAGCATCAACATAGTGAAAATGTCCATACTACCCAAAGTGATATACAAATTCAATGCAGTCCCCATCAAAATTCCAGTGACATTTTTCTCAGAAATGGAAAGAACTATCCAGACGCTGATATGGAATAACAAAAGACCACGCATAGCCACAGCAACGCTGAGCCAAAAAAGTAAAGCTGGAGGCGTAACACTACCTGACTTTAAACTCTCCTACAAAGCTATCATAAGCAAAACAGTACAGTATGGTACTGGCATAAAAACAGACACACTGCTCAGTGGAATAGAATGGAGAATCCAGAAATCAACCCACACACCTACAGCCGTCTGATCTTTGACAAAGGCACCAAGCCTGTACACTGGGGAAGAGACCGCCTCTTCAGGAAATGGTGCTGGGAGAACTGGATATCGATATGCAGGAGAATGAAACTAGACCCATACCTTTCACCATACACTAAAGGCAACTCAAAATGGATTGAAGAATTAATTATACACCCCGAAACAATAAAACCTCTTCAAGAAAGCATAGGCGAAACGCTTCAGGAAGTAGGACTGGACACAGACTTCATGAACATGACCCCCAAAGCATGGGCAACCAAAGGAAAAATAAACAAATGGGATTATATCCAACTGAAAAGCTTCTGCACAGCAAAAGAAAGAATTAACAGTTAAAAGACAACCAACACAGTGGGAGAAAATATTTGCAAAATATGCATCTGACAGAGGATTTATACTTAGAACATACAAGGAACTCAAACAACTTTACGAGGAAGAAACAAGCAACCCGATTAAAAAATGGGCAAAAGAGCTAAATAGGCATTTCTCTAAGGAAGATCTACGAATGGCCGGCAGACATATGAAAGAATGCTCAACATCACTCAGCATTCGGGAAAGGCAAATCAAAAGCACACTGAGATACCATCTCACCCCAGTGAGGATGGCTAAAATCCAAAAGACTCTGAACGGTAAATGCTGGCGAGGCTGCGGAGGAAAAGGAACTCTCATACATTGTTGGTGGGACTGCAAAAGGGTGCAGCCTCCATGGAAAATGGGATGGAGTTTCCTCAAACAACTGCAGATAGATCTGCCATAGATCTACCATTCCCAGCTATCCCACTGCTGGGAATACACCCAGAGGAATGGAAATCATCGAGTCGAAGGTACACCTTTTCCCCAGTGTTCATCGCAGCACTATTTACAATAGCCAAGAGTTGGAACCAGCCCAGATGTCCATCATCAGTTGAGTGGATATGGACAATGTGGTATATGTACACAATGGAATACTACTCAGCTTTAAAAAAGAATGGGATCTCCGGGGCTCGCCTGCGCCCCGGAAGCTGCCCCTTCTCGGGGGTCAAGATGGGCAGCAAAATGGCGTCTGCCAGCAGGGTCGTGCAGGTAGTCAAGCCACATACTCCATTAATAAGGTTCCCTGACAGAAGAGACAATCCTAAACCCAATGTATCAGAAGCTTTGAGATCAACAGGGGTACCATCTCATTCTGCAATTTCACAGCATTCTAAGGGAAGTAAATCACCAGATTTGCTGATGCATCAAGGTCCACCAGACACTGCAGAAATACTAAAATCATTACCTCAGAAATACAGAAGGAAACTTGTGTCTCAAGAAGAAATTGAATTTATCCAACGTGGAGGTCCAGAATAATCACTGTGAGCAGCAGTTTGTCATCAAACAAAAGAACTGACTTTACGATAAAGGACTTCCAAAATAACAAATGAGAAATTGTATATTAAACAACTTTAATAAAGTAAAAAAAAAATGAAATATAGAAAATTTAGATGGACACTTTTATCTCCTAATTTATGTATCTTGGTCAGCTTCTCCACAAGCTTACCTAATTGTTTATATGCTTTCTACTTATTAAAGTATACATTTTTAAATGTTAGCCTATTTACTCTTTTTTGGGGGAGAGGCAGCTAGCCAGTATGGGGATCCAAGCCCTGGACCTGGTTGTATAACACCACGCTCTAAGCAACTGAGCTAACTGGCCAGCCCATATTAATATACTCTTGATTATCAAATATAATGTGTTGAACTATTAAAAGCACGCGGTGTTCAATATACTAGTATATATTTCCCATAATTTTACTTTTCTTTCTGTTTCTGTTTAGACACGGGAAGAATTTATCAGGCAGAATTGCCGTTTTAAGGATGTAATTTTCCTGAAATTGGATGAGGATCAGTGAAATAATGATTATTTGTTCTGAATTCTCTCACATTTTTTAATTCACAAGGTTACTGAACTATAACTGGCTTAATAAATGTATCCTTCTCTAGAATCTTCTTCTGTAGTCAGACGTGTTGTCCATTGTGCATATCCTACTCTAAATGATAAAAATATAGCCGAGATAAAACAGTTGACTATGGGATTTAGACTGGGGAGATAACAGAAAAGATTATTTGTAACCTATATTTTAAAAAATGCAGAAAAGTATAAAATGGAAAATAAGAGATAAAAATGAATATAGCCTAGGAATAAATGTTTCACTAGAAACTGCAATTTATTATCTTTTGGGGATGTTAAGAAAGGCTTGTTTTTTTGTTTAGTTTTGTGATCACGTATGTAAATCCTGATAACCATTAACTTTCTCAAATTTAATGTCTGAAAGACAAAATCAACCAAAATATTTACTTATTAAGCAATTTATGAAATTTTAATAGGGCCTTCTTGTGTGTCAAGGCTGTGTATATTGTAAAAGCCTCACAAAGCTGAATAAATTCTCTTCCATACCTTTAAAAAAAAAAAAAAGAAAAAAGAATGGAATACTGCCATTTGCAACGACATGGGTGGACCTAGAGAGAATTATATTAAGTGAAACAAGTCAGGCCCAGAAAGAGAAATGTCACGTTCTCTCTTATTTGTGCGAGGTAAAGATAAATAGATAAATGCACACAGGAAAAAAAAAAAAAAAAAAAAAAGAAAAAATGGGGGGGAGGGGGGAAGAAGACGCGACAATTGCAATTCCTTGAAATTGATAGGACAAGCAAACTTTCAGAAAGGACATTGTTGGGAGGGAGGAGGGAGGGAGGTTTCTGTAATTGGCCGCAATGATCAACCACATTGTATGTCGACAAAATAAAATAAAATAAAAAACTAATACTAAAAATCAATCAATCAATCAATCCATAGCAATGTGTGTTTCCTTATTCCCTACCGCCGCCAGGGCATTCCCCCCAAGCCCCACCCCCCACCTGTCAGCCGGTCCTGCACCTGCCAGGCCCCGCCCACTGTGGGCCTCCACCCCCCCTCCCCTTGGAGCCCGGATGTCTGGGAGGATTGGGCGGCAGCGCAGCAGCAGCGGCGGACCCAGGAGGCCTCCGAGGGAAGCGGCGCGGCGCGGCGGCGGAGCAGGTAAGGCCCCCGGGAGGGGGCTGTGGGTCCCCAAAGAGGCAGGGCAGGGGCGCAGTGTCGGAGTGAGAGAGGAGGGAGGCGCGGGGTGCCTCGGGAGTTTTCTGTTGAAGAATTTACTGAAATCTGTATTAAGACTTTATGTGAGTGTGTGTGTAAGTGTGTGTGTTTGCGCGTGTGAGAGTGAGTGTGTGTTTGTGTGTGTGTGTGTGTGTGCGCCCCTCTCTTGCCGGTTTCAGTATTGTTCCTTGGCGTTCCGTGTGGTTTTGACTCTTTGACTAGTGTAAGTGAGGCTGATCGGAGCGTTCATATATAAACTTTTGTGTGGACAGATTTTCAGTTTTCGTTCGTAGGTCCCCAGCGGTAGGATTGCTGGGCCACGTAGTAAGTTTACATTTCACGTTTTGAAAAACTACCGACCTGGTTTCCTGGCAGTCTGTAGCATTTTCCAGTCTCTCCCTCAATATATGAGGGTTGTGCTATCTCTATAGCCTTGTCAATACCTTGTCTTGACTGTCTTTTTGATTTATAGGCCTTGTAATGTGTGCCACCTATTATCTCACTGTGGTATTGATAGCCATTTCCTTGCTGGTGACGATGAATATCTTCTTCGGTGCTTATTGGCCTTTCCTATCTGTCACTTAGAGAAATGCTCCTTTGAATGATCTGAGCAGGTTTGTGGTTTGTTTGTTACTGGGGGCTGGCCTGTGTGGGGATCCTAACCCTTGCTCTTGGTATGAGAGCACCACCCTCTAACCAGCAGAGCTAACGGGCCGACTCTTCCTCTGACCATTTTTTAAAAAATTCTGCCTACTGTCGTTTAGGAGCTCTTTCTATAGTCTTGTTCTTAATCTGTGAATTGAAAATGTATTTTTCCTGTGCAGCCTGATGTCTTTTCTTTTTCTCAGTGGTGTCCTGTAAAGCACAGCAGTTTTACGTTGCATGATATCCCGTTTACTCTTTCTTTATATGGGTTCTTGTGTTTTCGGCATCTTACCTAAGAGACCACCACCACATCCGGTATCACAAAGGTTTGTTCCTGTGTTTCTCGAGTGTTGTAGTTTGAGTTCTTACAGTTAGCTCTGTGACACGTTTGGTGTTCACTTTTGGGTATGGGGTTAGAAAAGGGCTCGATTTCATTTCTTTCCATGTGGCTATTCAGTTGTCTCAGCACCATTTGTTGTGGTCCCAAAGCACTTGTGAAAATCCAGTTGTCATAGCTGCATGAGCTTGCTTCTAGGCCGTCAATTCTGTTCCTCTGATGTACACTTTATGCCAGCGCTGCACTGTGTTTCTTTTTATTGGACTTGAATTTTTACTTTTTATTGACAGCTCGCAACTGCATATGTTTATGGGGCACCATGTGATAATTGCACACATGTGTACATTGTGCAGTGAGCAAGTTAGGCAAGTAACACACTCGTGACCTCACATACTTCCTCCCCTGTGGTAAGAGCACTGAAAATCCACTCTTTTGGTCATTCTGAAATATACATTATTATTAACTATAGTCACCTTGCTGTGTAATAGATCACCAGACCTTATTTCTCCAGAGTGAAACTTTGTACCCATTGGTCAAACTTCCCTTCGTCCTTGTTCCTCCATCCCCCCCGCCCGCAGCTCCCAGGCTCTGCTAACCATCATTCTGGTCTCTAGTTCCATGAGTCTGACCTTTCCAGTTTCCACATTCAAGTGAAATCATGCAGCATGTCTTTCTGTGCCTGGCATGCGACACTCAGCGTAATGTCTTCTAGTTGCATCCCAGTTGTTGGAAAATGACAGAGTTTTGTTCTTTTCTAAGGCCGAATAGTATTTCATTGTGTACTTAGACCACGTTTTCTTTATCTGTTCGTCTGTTAATAAACACTTAGGTTGATTCTATATCTTGACTCTTATGGATAATGCCTCAGTGAACATGGGAGTACAGATATCTCTTCGACCTATTGATTTCAGTTCTTTGGGGGATATTCCCTGAAGTGGGATTGCTGGATCATACGGTAATTCTATTTACAGATTTTTGAGAAACCTCCATGCTGTTTTCTGTAATGGTTGTACGTTCCTACCAGCAGTGTACAAGGGTAGCCTTTTCTCCACGTCCTTGCCAGTGCTAGTTATCTTTTGTCTTTTTGATACTAGCCATTCTAATGGGTATGAAGTAATTATGTGTCCTAGTGATTTTAATTTGTATTTCCCTGATGATTAGGGAGGTTGAGCATTTTTTCATCAGCCTGTTGGCCATGTGGAGGTCTTATTCTGAGAAACGTATGTTCAGTTACTCTGCCCATTTTTTAAATCGGGTTGTTGTCTTGCTATTGAGTTGTTTGAATTTGTATGTATTTTTGGATACTTATTCATAATCAGGTGTATAGTTTTCCAATATTTTCTCTCATTCCAGTCATCGTGTCTTCGCTCTCCTACTTGTTCTTTTCCTGTGCGGAAGCTTTTTAATTTGATGCAATCCCATTTTCGTCTCTGTTTGATTTTGTCGCCTTGCTTTTGGGGCTATCTGCAAAAAATCATTGCCCAGACCAATGTTGTGGAGCGGAATTCCCATATGTTTTCTTCTAGCAATTTTACAGTTTCAGGTGTTCCATTTCCATCTTTAATCCATATTGAGCCGATTTTTGTAGGTGGTGTAAGATAAGAGAAGGTTCAACTTCATTTTTCTGAGTGTGTATACACGGTTTTGCCAACACCGGTTATTGAAGAAACTGTCATTTGCTCGTTATGCGTTCTTGGTACCTTTATTGAAAAATCATTTGACTGTCAATATGTAGTTTTATTTTGGGGCTCCAGTTTGTTTCACTGGTTGACGTGAATGTTTTTAGTCTACTACCTTGTGGTTTTGATTACTGTAGCATGTGTCTTTGTCCATTTCTGTTGCTTAGAACAGAATTACCTAAAACTGGGTGATTTATAAAGAAACAGTCTTTATGGCTTACAGTTTCAAATGT